>NC_064437.1:2277500-2312500 GCF_023343835.1 Lagopus muta | reverse complement strand
GGGGGTGGGAAGCAAATGCTCCCAGAACCAGTGCCACAAGCTTGCCAATGGAAGGTAACTGATTTTCAGGGGCTACAGGAAGTATCAGTCCCTATTGCCACGCATGCTGGAGTTTTAAAACCCCGCAGGCTTGAAGTGCGTGCCCTGATCAGATCGTCTTCAGGGCTGAGGGTTTTTTGGAGGGATAGAAATTAAGTGTGGTTAGAAGCGAAGTCACATGAGAGCTCTGTCATCTCTCTGCCCAGTCGTTACTGACACACGTGTAGCAGGATGGCACAACACTGGGTGCATAAAGGAAGGGCACTCCTGGGAAGAGGCCATCGCAGCCACACAAAACCAATGGAAGCAATGCCTGGTAGCACTTAGCATTACCAGGCTGTACCCCAGCCTCAGTCTCAAAACACATTTCCCTATCCCCATTTCACTGAATGGAGACTAAGGCACACAGAGATTTTCTGCAAGCTCTACAAGCTCACGGAGCCTTAGGAATAATAATAAACAAAAAAGGCTTTTCAAACTTTCAGCCATCTGTGCAGAGTTTCGGTGTAATTTCCCAATTAAAAAAGATGGTGATCTTCCCTTGGAAGAGTTTTAACACCACCTACTTCTTCCTATCTTTTGAGCAGACTTGAAATTTGGCAGGGAAGCCATCAGGGTATGTGTTCTGGTGCACGTTCTGGCATTCCCACAAAAGCCAACCTGAAGTTGGTTGAGTTACAAGCTTTTTGGAAAAAAAAGATCAATCCGCACAAGCTCAAGAGGCATTTAAATCTCTCTGAATTTCATGAAGACTCCACTTATGCCGGGCATAGATCCAGCTTGGATACTCCATAGTTGCTACTCTGGAAGCTTTGGGTAGTGCCAGGTGCTGGACTGAAAAAGCCAGGAGAGGAGAGGCAGCCCCCAAACAGCTCCGGGAGCTGACCTTGACCAGGAGCTGCTAAGAGAGCCTGGAGTAGCATAGAAGGGATCACATTTGGGATTTGTGAGGGTCACCAACCTCCCAAACACTGTGTACTAACATGCCTTGTCAACCCTTTCCTCATACACTTCTGCCTAAGTCAGAAAAGTCTGGCCCACTAAAACAAACTTTCCTCTAGGTCTTGAAACAAGACCTGAGATACCTGCCTTGTCATACGTCTCCTGTAAGGAAATACTATAGAAAGTAAAATTCCCTCACGCTGCTCCATCTGCTTTGTGACAGCTTACCATCACTAGACCTTCTTAGGATTGCTTCAGCCTGTTGTTTGTGTGGTGGACTTAAGGGCTCTGTCAGCTGATGATCCTTGCAGTGTCAGTAGGACACCACAAACCCAAGCTCCTAAGTGATTTGGATTTTTGTTGTTTTTTTAAGTGAAAAAACATGCTAGGAAAACCCACAAGTGTTTCTGAAGAGAAAAAAGTCTGAGCGAATAAAACACAGTTCAGGGTATGCATTAAAAAATCCTGGAAAAAAACAATTCCAAACCACCTCCCCAGCAAGTTAAATCCCTGTATTGCCTGAGGCAAACATCCTGTGGAAAACCACTGCGAGGTGATAAGGTAATAACAGGGACTGACCAAGACACAACGGAGTCAAATTAGCATCACCCAGAAAACCTCAATACTTATTTCCTAAGTTAAATGCGTTTGAATATGCAACTTTAATAATGAACTTTTGATGTATTGTTGGCTTGTGAATGTATTTCATATCTGACAGTTATAGTATAATGTATGATTAACACCAGCAGGGCATTCTGTATGAACTTCATACCTGAGCATTTATGGTAAGTCAAGTATTGCTAATGGTATTATAAAAAATACTGCTGCCTGCATGCACTGTTCCAGTGTTGGGATCCTGTTTTGCTTATTATATCACAGCAGCCAACAAGTCCAAATTCTGGGCCTTTAAAACTGCAGAATTGCCCTTGCAAGATATCAGGGTTCCCTGATCTTTCAAGGGCAATTCACAGTTTTATTCAAGGAAAAACAGGCTACCACTGTTGGAAGTCAGACCCAAAAAACATACCTGGCTGCTTCCCTTGGTTTCTATCAGAGTATTGATGTCTTAAGAACAAGTAAGAAAAAAATAAAGGTTCTTACCACCACAGCTCTGCTTTGGCCAAACAGAACACCATTTGGATCACATCTACTGGAGACATTTTGCATAGGAAGCCTCATCCTGCAGTTGAAATGATGTGGTGAAAGCTGACACAGCTGAGGAATCTCATTAAAGTCAACACTGCTCTACATGAATGTAAGAACCTTTTCACCTGGGTCTAATTGCTGGTTTAACTGGGCAGCAGGTGAAAAACAGTGCTGTTCTTCAAGTGTAGCTGTGCAGTTTTTGGTGCTTCCAGTTTGTAGTGCAGCAAAATCTTGGAGTGCCCAAATTTGACAGCAGAAAATCTGGGGGATGTGGGTATGAAATGTGCTTCCTCTTTCACCTCCTAGAGTTGAAAGAAAAATATTTAAGCTACTGAAATAAAAATATGAGTGGTCATTAAAATTTGTGGAGTATGTATTTATTCCCCATAAAAAGTGTGAGTTAGAATTGGACATTGCAAGGCTGCTCCATAAAGAAAATTGCTTCTTCTCTTGGCACTCAGTGGTTTTCTTTGTGGAACTTTTCCATCAGAGCTTCAAAGTGCAATATTTCTGATATCCATTCCCTCCCATCTCCCTCCAAACAACTGAGTGTTGGCTGGGACTCCTGGTAGAAATTTGGAGTGCTTTACAATGAGGTGAGGAGCTTCAGACATCACCTGGGGTTTTAGGAAAGGTAACAGTGGAAACATCAAGGAAGATTTGGTAATTCGTAGTCTCTTAGACCCGCTTCCTTCCAAACCATTCTGCCTGCTCTTGAATAGTCCTGCTTTTAACGTCTGGAGTTGTGGAGCCCACCTGGCCATTGTTTCTATTCAGAATTTGAGTAGACAAAGCCAATAGATGAATGCCTCAAAGTTATAAATGTACCATGCTGTTCAAATTACAGCATAGAAATTTTCAATGCTTTACTCTGTCTCTGAACGCACAGCGCTGCCTTGGGGCCTCTGACCCACGTGATGGGATGAGAGTGCTCAGTGTCTCAGGTGGGTTAGAGCCTCCAGCTCCATGCAGAAGTCAGTCTGGTAACATTTCAAGGAACCTTTCAGGCTTCAGGTATCCTGGGCTCCAACATGAGGCGACGGAGGAAAAGAAGCTTGGATCAAAATTCTGGGTGCTACCCAACTCTTGAAGGATTCTCCTTGGACACGGAATTGCTTTTACTCCCATGGGGCCTCGATAGCTCCTCAAAATACTCATCATTGTCTTTTTCCTTCAGCCTCATTGGTGATGCGTGCCCCGGTACAAGGGAAGGGGGCCTTCATGACACCACGTGCTGCTTTTCCCTCCTGCCTTTCAGCGCCAGCAGCCCTAGGGCTCTGTGCTCCTTTGGCTGCATCTCCCTGTCTGCTGCCTACATTTCTCAGCAGCTACATCTCTGTCTGATGCTGACCACATCAGGGCCGTTTATCTCGATAAGAGGGCTAATTTCCCTTGTCTGGTAGATCAGAAGTGCCAGTTGGGATCTCTGTGACACCTATATAAATCCAGATTAAACAGGTTTTTAGAACTAGAAGCAGCACTTGGCCTGAAACCTTCAGGGGTTTCAGGTTTGTTGCCTAAATCATGGTGTGGCTAATTTACATTTCAATATATAAGCTCTGATTTTGTGGGTTTGTATGTGGTTTGACAAACCCTGCTATTGCCAGCATTTGCTAGGGATGTGTCTCTGGATGGCCCATTCACAATGAGAGTTAGAAACTGGAAGGAAGAAAAACACAAATTCTTTCCCATTTTTTTTTTCCATCTTCATTTTAGCACAGTAAACTCCAGTAACTGAGAGACAGCTGAGGGCAGTGACTGCCTTTGTCATATTCTTTTAAGCCCTAACGCTAGAAAATGCCAATAACTCCTGCAAAGCCTGCAAAAAAACCCCTCTGAACGTGATCTCCTTTAGATCTACAGGGGAGCAGATCTCTGAGATGCCTCAGTTACACTCCTGAAACTCTTTAATATGGACAGTTCAGGATTTTCCAGAGCAGGAAGACCTGACTGTGTCATATTTTTGCTACTAGCTCCTGACACAAAGGATCTGGACACGTGTGTGTGCGTCTGGGCGAGAAACCTGACAGTCTAAGTATGATATAATTTACTTATTTTGGCACAGCAAAATGGAACCAAATTACTTTTCCTATTATCTTCCAAAAGTTATTGAAAATGATATGAAATATATTATGTAGGGGAAAAAAAAAATCAAGTTTTTTTTAAATGCAATCTCTTTGGCAGTTTGTTCATTCGTTATTCATTCATCCTCTTTCAAGTTGCAAAGGCTTTCTATTATGAAATATTCTGTGGAAAAAAAAATGAACAAAAAGAAGTATACTACTTCTTTAAAATATATTGCAAGAATCCTCATTTCCAGATTTTTATTGCAGCACTAGCTGGTATTCTTGCATGCAGTTTTGTAATTTATTCTGAACATTCCACTTAAACCTTTTTTCAATAGCATGATTTTATTAGAGTCAGCTCACTGGACTTTCCCAAAAAGGTATTTAAGATCAAATAAAACCAGTGCTTGGAAAAATATCATTACAATATGAAAGCAGTTACAAAAACATTAGTACTGCAAAGTTTTATTTCAAATGGCTGAGCCTGCTGTACCCCAGGTTATTGCACTTCTACTTCCTCAGACACACTCACTGGAAAAATGGGAAAAACTGTCATCTGAGCAGTTTTTACCTGTTTCTCAAAAAGCCCACCCAATTCATAGAGAGGCAGCAATTTTTTTCCAGCACCACTGCTGATAAGAACAGCAGAACGTTCTTTGTCCCTGCCTTCTTGAAGAGGTTGGTTCCTCTCTTGCCCCAACAAGTGGCTGGATCCTGGCTCTCAGCAGCTCCCTGCAGCAAATGGGTTTGGGCAAAATGGATGTGGAAGCAAAATGGAAGCAGGGCCAACCTGCAGCTGCTACAGAGAAAAATGGTTCGTTCACAAAAGAAGTGCGGGGTGGCTCTACCTGTGCTTCATACTGAATACCCTCGAGGGCTGGATCCTGATGTGCTCCATGGCAAAACCAGCAGTGCCTGGCAGTGAGAGGTCCCCCCACCTCCGAGCATCAGCTCCAGATCTGCGCTGGACCTGAACTGAAACCTAATCTGAAGTCTAAAATAACATGAAGAATTAAAATAAAGGCCATCTTAATTGTTGCATCGTCCAATGCTGTGACATGGTGTTTCATTTTCAGTTCTGTGCATTTGAATGCTTCTATTTATTTTATGTGAAACACCCGAGGAGAAAGCGGTCGTTTCCATAGAATGTTGTGCTCCTTTTATTCCCAAAGCTTTCCTAGGTGTTTTTTTACAAGGCAGCAAAGCAGCATCAACACACTTAAGTTTGAAGATGAGGTGTTATGGGTGGACTTTTAAATCCTGTTTTAAAATTGCAAGCTACTGTTCATATTACTTTTCTAAGTAGAAATATGCTTAAAAAGTAAAGTCTTTATTGCTTCTTAAAAGGCGTAGTGCTCTGTGATAAATTCTCATATTTTGACTGTTAATATGTTTGAATGAAAATTATTTATACATTTTGGTGAGGTTGAATGGTTTTCATTTGATTGCTGCCTCTGGAAATGAAAGCAGAGTAGCAGGAAATTTACATGTCATGCTGTGATGTATATCCAGATTATGAGATGATTGTGCAGCAGATGAACACCAAGTAAAATCATTTGCATCAAACTGTGACAACTGCAATTCCTGACAAGGCCTCTTAGTTTTTTGGGCTATTATCATTGTACAAGAATATAATCTATTGACAGCAGGGCTGTTTAATACATTTAAAGGCAGACAGTGGAAGAAATCTTAACTGTTTTCATTCACCACTGCACAAGGGTGCAGATCAAAAGTGAATTATATTTAAAAATATGCATGTATGATGATAAGATGCATGACATTCATCAACCTGTTTAGTCATGGTTAAGCTGCGATGGTGAAGATCCAATATTACTGCCATATGTGGTCTGAAATAGAGACGTGAGACTGAAAATTATATTATTGCCCAGCAGAAGTGAATAAACAGGGGAAGGCATTCTTTCTTAATCTTTCTTAACCTTTCCTTCTGGATTGAATTCTGCCCTTTTGTGCTTTTGTAGTACAAAGCAGCAAAGAAGGTTTAAGCATTTTAAATCATCTGTCATTTTCCTCCCTTAAGTGAGGCAAAAAGAATCCCTGTTTTTTTCTGTAAAAAGAGTTGCCTCTGTAGGACTTAAGATACCAGCTCTCTTTGGATCAGGATCCAAACAGACGACTGCATTATGTTTCCTACGTCAGGTATGATCTTCTGTGATCACTGTGAGGCTAAATTAATTAAGCTATTAAAAGAGCAAAGTAAGGAACAAAATACCCAGTTCTACAAAAAGTATTTTGCTACACCTGAAATCCTTGGTCACAGCAGATTCCCAGGTGCAGTGACTGGATTTACCAAGGTTTCCATTTATGGTAGAAAATCAAGCAAACATGAAGGACTAAGAAGGTCCAGATTCTTTTTTCCCTCTGCTTTTGGCTTGAGTGATGCAATACCAGTCATCTAAGCTAACTTTTTGTCAGCTCCCTAATGATAAAATGGGAAATATGCAGCACTTCTTACCTCCCAAAGCTGTCAGCAGGGTTGATTAATGTTGACAAAGGCGTTTCTGATGTGATATGTAAGGAATAGTTGCTCTCCAGCCACCTTAGTCCAGATTCCCATTGGTAGCCCATTCCTGCCTTTGCCTGTGCTTTCTGGAGATCCCAGTGGGGTTCCCTAAGCTGGAAAAAATGATTAGAAATGAAGAAAAGATTTTAGTGATTTTGCAGGGAGGGCAGCAATGATGCAAACGTGGTTTCCTCTTTGGAGTGAGACAGAAAACCAGGATATGCTCCCTAGTTATCTGCCCTGCCACTGGGCAACCTCCATTACAAGAAATGCTTGGTTTTCTTCACCAAGCTCTCAAAATACTCAGAGGGTTTCATCTGTCACTGTGCACTGTTTAGGACAGTGGCAAAAAGCAGTTCCTCTTGCTGTGAACAGAAAGGAGGGGCATCAGTCCTGCTTCAAAAGAAGGGAAAAAGTAGTCTGAATGGGACAAGAAAATTTTACTTTCTGCTCTCTTTGTTGATAGAGAAAAGCATGCAGAAATGGACAGGAGCAGTTGAGTTTTGTATCTCTCCCAAGCAGAGTCCTTCCCACGTGTTAGCAAGCATTTCCTCCTGCCCTCATCTTGAGAATGTTTATCAACAACAAGCAGTGTTCTCTCCCCCTACCATTTTCTCTTCTTGCTGGTGCTCAGGCAACACAAGTTTGCATTTGAACATCGCAATGCTCACAGTGCTGTGTGCGCCCCACGACTTGTGGTTTTCATCTCAGGACTCGTGTGGAGCCCCTGCGTTTCACACAGGTGACATTTTTAGTGCTCACACTGATTCACCAAGTCCAAGATTTCCACACGGGTCAGAAGATCACACGCAGAGCACGAGATCCCCAGCCCCAAAGGCAAATATTCAAGCAGTGTTGCATTTCTTTGTATTTCCCAAGCTACTGCCCATCTCTGTCACTGAAGAAGAGGACGCCCAACCAGTGCCACCTTCTGATGACACCAATGCACCGTGTTGACGTGGCCTGGGCCCTGGCAGAAGCTCGAACCCACCAGAAAGCTGCAGCACAGCACAGCAGTTCCATCTCCTGAGCTGACCTTTCTGCACGCTGCTTTATTTTGACACCGGAGAGGCTGCTGGATTTGGTAAGCCAGCTAAACACAAACCATTTGGGGGTCTTTCAAATGTCAGCACGCTGCTCATACGAAATCAAACCCGTTTTTATTAGATACTCCCGATCCACCAGAGAAAACCTACAGATTAAAAAGTTATCAGGTTTATGATGTCGTCCTTTTTGGAGCTGAGGAGCAGCTGTTGCTGCATAACAGCTCTGAGCATGATGAACATTTGGGGAGAAGGGGTAATTTTTAACTAAAAAAGAATGTAACTAGTCTGGAAGAAAACCTGGCCGCTAACTTCATTTGACACGTGTAATAGGCTGTGATAGTTTTTTGGGGACTGCACAATGGAAAGTAAAACGGAGCTGGTAATAAGCAACTTGGCATTTATTCTTTATGTAGGAATATTTGTTCCTCAAAGTCAGACTATGTGGAATATTAGCATTCGAATAAATTATTCAGCACTTTCTAGAGAACGCAAGGGGAAAAAAATCTTTTCAGCATTATAACATGACAATCTACAGGGTAGTAGAAAAAGAAGGCTGTCATTTTTTCTTCAATTACAAAAGGCAAATATTTATTATTTATAAGTATTCGCCTTGTATAGGCTTAAATGTTATTTATGAACCTGTTGCATAGTGATTTTCAATGTAACTCATTATTTTTAGCCTTAGGGTGTTGTAAAGGAGCATGGATATATTTAATGACACTCTGCTAGTCAGCGCAATTACACTGTAATCATTATGTAAAATGTGCTATTAATTAAACCAATTTCTAGTTAGAACATTCTCTTCTGCAGGGCTTAATCTTAATCTCTGGCAATCTTTCTCTCTGTTTTTCACCCATTAATTATATGATTACTTTTGAAGTTACATACGATAAAATGTTTTTATTTTTAAGCTTAATACGCTCAATTATTTGTATTTATCACGCAATTTGCCTAAATTATAGAACAGGCTTTATCTTCTAAAAAAGAAAGAATAGAGTAGAAAAAGAAGAAGGATCATCGAGTTATTTGGGAGTCAGCAGTGGTTCGATGACTGACAGTTGTTTCTGATGTTCTTTTTAGAGGTTGTATGGCTGTATTTAATTTCCAGTTCAGAAGTCTCCTCTTTTTATCCTAATTGCCACACAGTTCCACACCTATTTTTAAGCACTTCATTTATTCACAGAGGTATTTTACCCCCCACTCTTTATGACAGTATTCTGTTAAAAGAAATGCAGTTACACTAAAGCATTGCTCATTCTTAACATAGTTGACAGAAACGCCAAAGAAATAACAATTAATACGGCATTATGGTATTTAAAAATAAAAATTGAAACCATTAGCAATTCCAGTTAGAATAATAACACTGAAATGGCAACCACACTTTCAGATAGGATAAAATCACTTCTTTTGGAAGTCATCCTTGCTTTGCTCCACTATGACCCCTTGTGGAAAAAAGGACCTGAAAGGAGGAGGAATCGGCTTTAAAGTTGCATTTTCCCAGAAATTCAATAGCTACTCAACCCAGAAATGTAAGAGCAAAAGCATTTTGTTCATGCAGAGCTTGGTGGTCAGGGTCTATGGACTACGCAGCCTGAAAATTGTTGGGTCCCTTTCACCTGAAGTCCCAAGCTTTTGGGAGGTCTTCCCTTGCGGTTTTCCACCTCAGGGACTCTTTTTTTTCTTAAACCCTCTTCAGGGTTGCAAGTGAGGATTATTGGGTTCTGCATGGTGTATTTCCTTACTTCTTCCCATTCCGTGAAGGTTGTCACCTGCACCACAAAATGAGAAGCAGATGGCTGAGAATCACATCATCATCAATCTAAAACACCCACTGAACCCACCACGCACTCCAGCAGTTGTCACTGCACCGGGAGGCACCCGGCAGAAGCTCAGGGACCGGATCCCCAGTGCCTAACATCCTCTACACCAGCTGGAGTAAAGAATAAACATCTCTGAGAGAAGTGACCCCAAGTCACTTGTAAGGTTTTGCAAGCTGGGACAGAGCCACATCAACTTCTTTCTCCTTCAGAGCCTGAGTAGAGAAGTTGATGTTGTAGATCCCCCAAAATCCCGTTGTATTTTTCAAGAAAGTTGAGAAATACGTGTTGTTTTAAAACAACATTTCTGCAACCTCTCTTTGTCTGAGTTACTGATGGATGGCGGACAGGACGTATCTCAGCTGCATCCCTTCTGCAAAGAGTGCTGCAGTGGTGGAAGTGATCCTACTTGGGCAATCTCCTGTGCCAGGACTGTGTCTATCACCTGGAATTGTTACATGGATTTTCTTTTATGGATGCAAAAGATGCAAACCACCCCTGCTGTAGCCAAAAGCACTGTGTGTGTAACAGGGAGACAGATGGAGGAACTCAGCAGCATGAATACGTGGGCATCTCACAGCAACCTTCTAAGGCAGGTTTAATCAGCCAAATTTCATCCAGAACAAAGTTAAGGCTCTGGTGTTTGCCACTGAATCTCCCCACGTCTGGGATAAGAGGAGCAAAGTCTGTGTGTGCATTGTGCTTCTTACATAGAGAATCCTCACCCCAATGAAGAATTCATGCTTCTGATTCGCGCTGCCATCCCTGCCACATCAACACTTTCTCCACTGCTGCCATTCTCACTTGAGACATCTTTTTCTAGAGCAATAGACCAAAATTGCCCAAGGTGAGAAAAGCAGCCCTGGGGGAGAGGGATCAGCCCCCAAATCCTTTCCTGTGCTACAGGATAGCTGTACACAAAAGGTGTCCCATAACAAAGGCCATAAACTCTGCAGGAATTACAGCTTTGGGGCACAGTGCATACTCACTGCCCATCTCCCCGACATAAACCTGCCCAGCATCCATCTCATCTCACACATAGTAAATATATACATAAGGAAGGAGGTGTATAATGATAACAGTGTCTATAAACGCAAGTGCAAGTAGGAAAAAGATCAAAAGATGAGATCTCATCTGGGCCCCTACTTTACATTTTAGCAAGCTGTTACCCCTGTGCTGAGGGTGCAAGAAAAGGCTGGCAGAGATCTGAATTTCTTGACATTTTTCTTTCCCTCTATTTAACTTCATTTTTAGCTGCACTTTCTTGGCTGAACCCAGTCTTCTGCAGGCTCTGAGGGAGCCCTGAGCTCCCTGATCTGCCAGCAGGTAGCTAGCAGAGAATCCCTGGCGAACAGTTCGCTGCAACTCTATTTTTAATATACATTGCTGACCCTAATGATGGTCTATTGAGATGAGGGCAAGGAATGTCTGATCAAGCGGAGATTAATTTTTGACTGTGCTGTCTGGAAATGCATGAAAATGCACTCCTTTTTCTATTTAGACTCACAGGATGCTTTGATTGATTGACTAGTTTACAAATGAAGGTGATAAAATTAGGTTGAAGACCACATACATTTCTTGAAATGAGTCTGGCTGGTCGTGGAGACAATGAGGTTTGGACAGATTGTATTGCTGGTTTAGGCAATCTTCTGAACATGTCAAGATTTATAGACCTGTACTGTAATGTTACAATTGCAGCTCACTGATATAGGTTTCTTTTCAAATTCTTTCCCATTTTATTTGAAAAAGGCCATTAGAGAGTTATAGACTATTGAAAAAGCTTTTTCTTTGCTAACCCTTAATAAACTCTTCCAAACAAGGACTACTGCATTTTTGTATTAAATTTAGACCAAAATCTATAAAAGATGTTCTCCCAGGTTTGGATAATTTGATTATTATTATCTAAATGGAGTTATGGTTCATATTGGCTTGCAGTAGCACACATGGTAAATAAAAGGTAAGATAAGGTTTGTACAAGATCTTTGGACACAGAAGATTTTTCACTCTCCGTTTGGACTGCAGGATTTTGGGAATGTTAGGTGCATTTCCTTGAGAAAATGTTGAGAAATTGCAAAAACAGAAGCCCTTGGAATGTGGTGCTGAAATTAATGTTGCACTGAGGTAGAAACACATCCCTATTAACATTTCTTTACTCGTCTTGTTGCACAAATACCCACAGAAGCCTTGGGATTTTCTTAATAAAACAGACAAGGTTTACTAAACAAATGAAAACAGACGACGATGGGTTTCATGCAAAATTAAAAACCATGATGACATTAAAAATCATTACAAGAGAAGAGCAATAGATAAGATATCAAAGCTCTTTATGAATTAATAATCAATTCTATTTTATACATTTTGCCATCAGACTAATGTTATCCAAGAACTTTGTCAGCGATGTACGACAGGAGAGGGGGCCTGCCTGCATTTAAAGTGCAGCTCTGAGATTTTGTTTTCTCACCTTTCTCACCTGAAAAAACACCAAAATGTGGTGCTTTTGTGTGTGTGGAGTGCCTGGGGACTGGGGGGACAGGATCAAGGTTTAAATCTCCAGGTAGCGTTGCCTGGACATTGGTAGCTACCGCAAACACAGAGCTCAGCCCGTCCTTCTTGCTGGGAGGGAGTGAGGCAGCCCTGGCACTGAGGCTGGCGTGGATGGAGCAACAGAGACCTGATAGGGGTGGGAGCCCCAAGGAGTGACACTGTGGAAGTGCTGAATGCCACCAGGAGCCGCAGGCAGATGAAAGAGGCTGCTCTAATTAAAGCCCTGTGGGAGCACTTCCACCTCCCACAGAAGCTCAGCAGTGGGAGGATCAAACGTGCCTCAGCATTCTGGGCAGCGTGTGAGCCTCCTTCCTTCCCCAGGCTGTAAAAAGATGTCCTTTGTTGGGGTACAGCAGAAAAAACCTGACCCTGCATGCCTTGGGGCCCCGCTCTTTCTCACCCCGCGGTTCCTCGCCCCAAGCTTAGAAGTGCTGTGTGTGTTATGGTCTGCTGGGCCACGAGGAAGGAGTTTTATTTAATTCATTTACCTCTGGCTGCAAGGCAGATCTGCAAGGTATCAGCTCCTTCAAACCTGGCTGCATCCTTCAGAACCCAACGCTCAGCAGGCAGGTGAGGGTGAAGGTAAGAAGGAGCCTCTGCAGCTCATAGTCGAGCACTGAAGCAGAGATCAACTGCTATGGCGGTTTGTGGTTGTCATCCACTGAGGGAAGAGCTGTGAGGTTCAGAGGGTGAGCAATGTGCCCAGTGACTCAGTGACCATTGCTCACCTGGTCCAGGTCCACCAGGCGCTCACTGTGAGTTCTGAAGTGACGGGCTGCAAAAAACACTGATGGCTTTCCTAGAGGGCTCTGACAATGTAAAGAAACAGGAGTCCTCTTATAGAAAGAGGGGACTGCTTGGGACTGGGCACTAACCAAACTGTGAGCTTTGCATCCCTCCGCAGATGGTCCACGGTGATTTTCAATGTAATTAAACCCCATATATTGAGAAAAAGCAGCCTTAAGCAACCCAGCAAATGCCCTCTAACACTAAATGTCTAATCACATTAGCTAATTTTCAGTTGTCTGCTTCTGATCTGTAAAAACTGGATTACCTCGTAAGACACAACATTAAACCCAAAGTAAAAAAGATGGTGAATCAGAAAAGACCTTGATATTCCTCACCTAAAGATGATTGCTTCCCTCTATCTATTCTAATACACTTGAAAGCAGGTTTACTCTCCTTCCCACCCACCGTAATATGAGCGACTCCCGTAATAGCTCTAAATGTTTTCTAGAAATGCATGAAATCTTCAAGCAGAGGTATTTAAAGGTTTAGATACGTTTAAAATACGGCTATTTTTCAATCTTTTAAGCCAGCCAATCCGGATGCCTGTTAGTCTACAAGTGTCTGCCATCTTTCTCTGATTGTCAGGGAAAATAGACTGATGGATCACTTCCCTGTGTCACTGCTCTAGACTGGTGACAATCAGTGAAATGATTGTGTCTGCCTCTACACATATCTGTAATTGATTGCCTAAACCCTAAGACTCTCTTTCCCAGTTGATATGATGGAACATTGGACTGAAATCACTCTCGATGAGGAGGAGTCAGGACCATTTGTTATTTACTTCTTTCCTTGCTCCTTTCTTCTACTCTGCTTGAATTGTCCCACAAGAACACATTATGGTAATCAGACAGAATGTATGTATAGGAATCAATCAAAAGGAAAGCCGTCACAAGAGTTATGACATTACAAAGTCTGTTTGTAACTTTTGATTTATGGAAGATTTTCTGTTTTATAAATTGAGAGTGAGGCATGTTGGGATGGCTTAACCCTTGAACTCCTCGATGAAGAGAAAAAAAAAAGCAGAGAAAGAGAATTAATAGAGGATGGGCAGGACCAGCCTTCATCTCCTCATTACCACTTGATTATAAAATGAGACAAATGTTATTCGTTTTGTGTTTCTGGATCGTAAATGTTTTTGTATGAAAGAAAGATGCTTTACAGGAAAACAAATAAATGCGCATTCCGCCATAAGACTTTATAACCAAAGGCTGTAAGCCTGAAAAGACTATACATATGCTTAATTTTTGTGCTGTGGCATCCAGCAGCAGTCCATCCCTATTCACCAAAACATATGCTTAACTTGAGCTCTGAGCCTTAATCTTATGGAACTCGATGGGTTTTAAGCACACGCTCGTCTTTAGACTTTAGGAGCTTTGCTAATAGTGATGAACTTAAACATCTGCTCCCCATCACTTTGGCTTTCACCACCTCATGGCACCTTCAGGTCTGAGACCCAATTCTTGAGCACACACTTAACCACGCAGACATGAACAGAAGAGATGCAAAAAGTCAAGCATACATAAAAAAGAGTGCAGAGCCGGGGCCAAATCTAAATACGACGCCTCAGGTGAATGTTGCAAAAGGTGAAGAAAATGATAGAATCATAGCATGGCCTGGGTTGAAGGACCACAGTGCTCATCTCGTTTCAGCCCCCTGCTGTGTGCAGGGTTGCCAACCAGCAGACCAGGCTGCCTAGAGCCACGTCACACCTGGGGAAAAAAAGATAGCTTATCTAGCTTGCATGGCTATTTGCACCTCAGGAGATGTGTGTATATGCATGTATGAATGGCTCTGTGTGTATTAGAAAAATGTTTCTGTGTATATTGCATACATTCATTTTCTTCTCCTGGCCTGAATGCTTGCATTACCATTTTAAACATAGTATTTCAGGGGGTTCTAAGGACGTTTGGGAACTCGCAAACCCTACCACTTCTTTAACTAGCACTAATCCTTCCTCTTTCAGGACTTCCGCAGACCTTGTTTCTAATTTAATCAGCTACTTTGCTCTAATTTCTGAACTGATGCTGGCTGAGCTAAGCAGTGCCATTTTGCTCGGGTGCATCCTCATGACACAGGCCCTGTTAAATAGCTGCTGTGTTCTGGATGGGAGTGGATTTCAGCAGAGGATACAACAGCTTCTGAATATGTGTATATATAGGTTTACAAGAGTGTGAGAAACAGGTGTGCAAGTAAAGCTTCAGAAAGCATGGGTCTCATTCAGAAGACCCATTTTCTCTCTGTAAAATAAAACCACGCATTCCACCTTTGTGGGAAGCATTACAGAGGTTGCTTTTGGACTCCATGCATTGTGAAATGTATCCAAAGCAATGGAAAATCTGATAATACTGATTACACAAGCTGGACACCCATTGATTTTTAAATGGGTCACTGTGGCTTTTCCCACTTACAATATTTAGAGGCACATCAGAACAACAAAATGGACAAAATGGAAAGCAGCAGCATTACCAGTGCATGGAAAGACTTTGAGAAGTCTTCAGGGGGAAACTTTTATACGGAGGTAAATCACAAGAGTGAAGCCACATTGCACTAAATTGCAGATATAAATTTGGAGCTGCTTCATGTGACTTCAATGGGATTAGAATTTTATTTTTATTATTTACTGTGCCAACAACTTAGAGCTTTAGTCAAGGACGAGACCCTACGGCACTGAGATGAAATGCTGCACGGAAAGATTCTCCCAACACCAAAACCTGAAGCTCACGGTAGAATGACTCCAGCTTTCACACCCATCCCTCAGTGCAGAATTTAACTTCTCCTCTGTTCAAGAAGTTGCACAGTTTTCAAATATTTACCTGATAATCTCGCTATGTCATATATTCAGCTATTCTGCTGACAGCTGTACTCATTTTATTGGCTAATGGCTAAAAGAAATCAGGTTTTCTTTTTAATAGCACAGCAGTCCTTCTCTGCTTAATCTCCTTCCTCAGCTTCAAACTGAAAGCTAATCAGATTGCAGATCCCACTGGGCACACTCTGTGTTTTTTTAATACATTAGGAAACCTCTATCACTATCGCTGGAAAACTTAAAAAACCATTTAAAAACAAAAAGGCGAAATAAATGAAAATGTTATGAACCTGAAAATGTTAATTAAGCCATTTTCAAAGAAAAGGCTTTTGATTCAGAATAAAATGCCATGTCACTTATTAAGAGTTAACATTTTTCTCTTAAAAAAAAAAAAGTTCAACAAAGAATTCAGAATCATTAAAAATTTAAGTAATATAAATGGATGCTATGAAGTTCTGCTGTAAATAGTTTTAGACAAGCTAAGTATCAAATAAAGCCCAGTATGGTATTTTTACTCATTTC
This sequence comes from Lagopus muta, assembly GCF_023343835.1. Lineage (NCBI taxonomy): Eukaryota > Metazoa > Chordata > Aves > Galliformes > Phasianidae > Lagopus > Lagopus muta. The sequence goes on along the minus strand of NC_064437.1, from coordinate 2,296,262 downwards.
CCTGTGTCAGGATACCAACTTTGATCTTTTATTGGCCTCTTCTGCCCTCACGGACTACAGAGAATAATTCAACCTCCCCATCAGCATCCTTATTTTCATCCTTCTTGAACCAAGAACCCACTTCCTGGAGTGCTAACAATTTCAAAACCCAAGGCTTGATTTTGATCGACATTTTATGAGTATTAAGAGGACATCCAGAGCTTGAAAAACAAAATCAACAGACCTCGTCTCCCTGCAGCACCTTCACACAGGGTCCTTCTTCTATTTGCTTTGAGCCTCCTGCGGTGCACACGAGGGCTCCCATACACCCTTCCCAAAGGTACAGAGCCAAAATCCTATGGACAACCTGGGATTCAGCAACCTCAGTGGGTGCCTCCTGCCCAGTGCTGTGCTACATCTTCACAGGAGAATTGAGCACACTTTGAAAAATGAGCCCCCTGCTTGCATACAATATAACAAAAGAAAATCAGGGCCGGAGAAGCAATCGTAGCAAAACTGATAAACAAAACTGCAGCATCAGACTAATTTGTGTGGGTATGTCAGAGTACCAACCTGAGTATTTTCCTCACAGCCCTGCACTGCTGTGATCAGGACACCATTACGACCCGTGGAAGAGAGGAGTTGCTCTCTGTGATATTTCATTTTTTTGTTAGCTTGGGGTAGTAATGAACCAGTCAGAACCAGGTGAATTAATCTCTCTGGCTCTCCAGAAATGAAACTTCATGTACAGCAATTTGGTCTTCACTGCTTCTTCTCCGTGCCCTTTCTATAAGATTCTTCATAAAAAAGTGAAATTAAATTAAAACCAGTAGAAAACGTGTTTTAACCATTCCAAAAATGCTCGTAGATTTTCTATTAGGAGCACACACATTCTGGCAGCATGTAAAATTAGGTGTTTTTAGATAGCAGACCACACACCACGTAGACTTATCAAAACAGGTACTGCACCTTAGATTAAGCTCACCATTAACCTGGCCATTCTGTACATACCTGGGCTCTAATCATGGACACGGCCAACTTTCATTTATTGCAATGGGATCAGGAGCAGCACAAACTTCTCTTAGCACAGAGATGTGCCCAGGCCATGTAACTGGACCAGCAGTAACTAAGCCACTTGAGCAGGCTAATACCAAGACCCAGAGGATAAATCTAATGGAGGTCTACAGGATGGCAGAAGCCTTTTGGGCTTTGTTTCTTATACCCCATCTTCTGCTTGGAATTGCTATGATTTTTTTTTTTCCTGTTTTTTTCATTTATCTTTCTGGTATTTCCCTGAAAAATTTAATTGCTCTCCATGTAGCAGGTCGTTTTTGCCCCTCTCACCTGCAGGCACGTGAATTATCCCAGGCCTGTTAGGCACAAGCTGAATTCGTGTTGTGCAAATGTAATGTTGATTTAAGCCCAGATAACCACAGAATAGGGAATGTATATTTTAACAGTTAGTTAGATCAATTAACCCTCATTAAACCAGTGGCTGTTTCATCAACTTAACCCAAATATAATAAATATCTCCAGAGTCCTACTGTATATTGAGTACATGCCAATTAATTAAAAACATCATATTAACAGTTTACCAATGATGGAATAAATATGTATCTATTACATCACTGTTAATCTCTGTAAATATGTTTTTAATAACCCCATGGTATTTAGTCAGCATACAATAACTGTCTCATTAAGCTTAAATTAAATGCATGGTTAAGCATATTAAAAACACTTAATCTAAAACGTTGCCGACATTCTTTGTAGTAGGTTTCAGTGTGGCTGTGGCTCCTCAGAACTGGGAGTGACTCTCTGAGTTTGGTGGAATCTCTGCTTTCTTCTGAGCGCCCATTAAGAGCCTGAGCCATTTAATGCTATCATTTCATAAATACGGAGCAGCCCATTCAACGTAAAAAGAAAGACAATAGGTTTTATTTATGGGAAAGAATGCTCATGTGCCAAAGCAGCTGGAAAGCTCCGAGCGGATGAAATGTTTTTCAAAAAATCAAACAAAGGCTCTAACAGGAAGGGAAAAAAAAGAAGAAGAAGAAGAAGCCTTCTGTTGGAATAACAATAAAGAGAATGTTGCCGTACATGATTTTTCATTTATGGATAGCTGGAGACATTAATATACTTGCCCATGGCTCGCGCGTTGCCGTTCCCAGCTCTGCGGTGAGGAGCGGTGATTTACGGCGTGCCGCCGTGCTGCCCCAGCTCCCCAGATCCAGCGGGACGGCGCGGACGGGGCTGCAGCCACGCAGCAGGTAGATGTGAACAGGGATTTTCGGGGTTTGTGTACCCAGCAAGCCAATCGCTGGGCAGGGAGAGCAATAGCTGCAGCTTTTACTGCTCTTTAAGTTTCCCCGTCGATTCCCTCGGTAGCTGGTTGTATCACAGAAGTTATATAAAAAACACATTAAACGCCAACTAAATCAAGACTTTTCATGACTTTTTCCTGCTGCACTGAAATTCAGGACAAACACTATGCTATGCATGGAGATCACCACCTAGAGAACAGAGCTCTTCATTTCACACTTTGTCTTTCCAAATGGAGCTAAAATGAAGTCGTGTGTTTTATTCATTTTATTATTTCCTATGCTATTTATGTTGGCATTTAGAAAACACACAGCAGCAGAAAATTCAAATTTACAACAGTACTCTGCACTTCTGTGTCGCCATCCATGGAATGATCTCCAAAGGCGTTGTGAGCATCGGCGCATGTAAGCCTGACTGGACTGTGCACAGTGACGTTCGTAAGAATAAATAGCACAGGGATCTGTTATCAGATCTGTTATCAGTGTGTGGGGACGCAGGGGGACAGGAAAGTTCAAAGCTCTGAAGATGAAGAGGACAGCAAAGGTGTCTGGCTGAGGCCCGCTCCCAGCAAATGGATCGCGCCAAGGGCAGGCTGCACACCTGGTGCCTGCTGGGCCTTCAGGCTGAATAATCTTTCCTGATGTTCTCAATAAAACACTTTTGCAAACATTATGAAGCTACAGAGATTTTTCCTGCTGAATTTTTTACCCATCACCCCCTTGCTGACTTTGAATTTCCCAATTTCGTTACGCGTTTTAGGGGTTTGCTTTCTCCCACCTTCACCTTTTTCTTCATTTAAGTAGCATAAAATGTCAAACCTGCTTCCTTGCCAGGTGCTTCCTCTCCTCAGCTGCAGATACACTGACATGCTCTGTGAAGTTCATGAACCCCTGCAGCCTTTGGACAGACTTGGACTGATTTCTGCTTTCTAGCAGAAGCCTGAGCAAGCTGAGTTTGTTTCAGTATAAATATTGTGTACAGCTCAGTCCAGCTTAATCCAACTTGATACTCTGGTTCTTCTGAGTCTGTTGATTCATTATTCTTTAAAATATCAAACACACAGTGTCTCCAAGCAGGATGACTAAGTCAAATGGAATGATGGATGGATGAGCAGACAGCTAGATAGGATTCACTCGAGATAAGGGGCATCTCTTCAAATTCTTATTAGGATCACTTAATTCTGACAATTTTGAAGTCATTCAAGGTAGCAAAGACTTAGATTTAAGTCCAGTATTGCAAGTTTGCTTTCTGCAGTTTGTGAAAAAATATCAGAGGGTGAAGAAGAAAAAAATCAAAGAGATACATAAAGTCAAAATAGAAATGGGAAAATAAATTACAAAACACTATAAAAATTGAGCAGGAAATGAAAAAGGAAATTAAGTTAAGGCAAAAGTTAACATTTTTATATAGCATCCTTACCTGTAATAGCCTGATCTCAAATAGTTAGAAAACGCATTGGTTTTCTTATAGAAAAAAAAGGTAGCAACAAAATAGAAAAGGATCCTCTTTACCAGAAAAAAAATGGCCTAACTTAAAGACAAGGGATTTCTGAACCAAGCAACTGTGGCACTGGAAAGCATGTGGAACTTCTGCATGCTCCCAAGTTCACACTGCAATTAGTCCCCCCTGCCTTTGCCCTGCTGCCCTGGGCAATTCCAACCCCAGGGCCAGGATCTCCTGTGTCAAGTGCTGCAAAAGTTCCTCTTCCTTGAAATCTGCAGTCCAAATCCCAGATGTATATCCCTGTCCTTCAGCAAGCTTAGTTCTAGATCCAAACCTGCATCACAGCCGCAGAATCTCAACCAACTACCAAACTCTGGGCCAATTCCAAACCTGACCAGACCCTTGGAGGTTCCCTAGCTCAGCCCAGCACTTGGTGCTGGAGAAGGAAGAAGGATGGATCTCGGTATCGGTCTGTGTTTAGAGCAGATAGTGGGCAGACCTTGTCCTTGGGGTGCCTGTTAGCAGGGTGCAAGGCAGTGCTGGCACCCCATGGCACACGTTACCCTCCCAGAGCAAAGCGGAGCTGCCTGTGCAGTCTGCAGCTGAGGATGAAGATGTAAATTTGGCAAGTTCCTCTGAAACAGCATATCCTGAGTCAAAAGGGGCCCGTAAGGATCATCAAGTGTGACCCCCGGCTCCACACAGTACCACCCCAGATTCAAACCTCACGTCGAGAGCATTATCCTTGGCAGCTTGTTCTGTGCCCACCACACTCTGTGCAGAATTGTTTTCCTGATGCTTTCTTCTCCTTGAAATCCTTCTGCACAGCGTGTCTCTGAGAGCCCAAATGGACACATCTGTTTGCACAACCGGGATCAGATTGGCACCCTGGTGGGGGAAGGAAATGTCAGCAGCGTTCATACTTCCATATATATTATTTTTGTAAATCTGAGGTGCAAATTGTTTGTAGAATCTCAATTACACCCCTTATAATATTGTCATTTGCAATCAGCTCACTATGAAAACAGGGCTTTCAAAGGGTAAGAAAATCATTTGAACTTGTGATCTACAATAGATTTGAATATTCAGATAAGGTCACTGGTCAGAGCAGGGGTGGCAGCTGCGGTCAATAAATAGGTTCAGTGAGACAAAATCTTTTTGTCTGTGTGGGAATAGCCTGAAGAAGAGAGGTTCTCAAGAGGGATCAGAGAGATTAAATTTAGCTGCATCACCGTTTTATTTCCAGGACATTTAAGGCATGATGGAAGGCTTTGGTGTGGTCACCACGTCGGCACGTTGATCCTGCTGACAGTGTAAGGCCAGTGCCACCAGGTCAGGCGCTCCCTGTGAGTGGGAAGCTGATGGAGACCGATGTGTTGTTCTGCCTTCCTGCTGGCTGACTTTATGGGCCGCAAAGAGACTTGAACAAACCAATGATAGCAAAAATGATCTTGTCATGGAACGCATCCTGTATCCTTGATGCTTGGGTTCTCGGTGCAACATCTTCCCAAAGGGCTCAGACCTCAGTGTCTGACATTCAGGGCCCTCTGTGTCACGGCTGAGCTCCCAGAAACAGGGCACCCAGCACTACTAATAATATTTTAACATCATGGCTTTCCTTTCAACATCAGTAAGGAATCCGTCTCCTAATTAACTATAAACCACAGCACTGCTTGAAATTCAGTGGTAAGCATGAGCAGTGCTGTTAAGATCACACTTAAGAAGCTAAGGATGATTAACCTTTGCCTAGGTTATAAAATGGCCCATTTAAGAACTGTTGCTACTGAATATATCACCTTGATATCAATTGGATTATTGAGTGAGAAGTTATACGTGATGTTTGGTATGATGATATATGTATGGTTACAAACTGTTTATGAGAAGTGGAAAAGCCAATAAAAGATTAATGCAGATTTAAATAGATTTTTCCCCTTTACCTCACTCTGGGTTAATTTATACATATCTGAGCCAGTTTTCATGTACTTGAGAGAGGAGCCACCTTTCCAGATGCACTGGAGAGGCGTCCTGCTGATGTTATCAATCAAATCATGCCAGGGCACAAGTGCTGATATTTAGTTTATATTTGCGTTTCCACAATGGCTGCATTTTCACAGATTTGGAATAAGCTTTCCCAAAAGCCACTAAGACCAGGGTATCCAGCCTGAAGTCAGCTTCCTCCACAGGCATGTGTTAAAGACACAACACTTACTTTTCTGCATCATAGCTACAGCATCAGCCCTTAAACATCATCATTTCAGTTCCATTTGCACAAGTAAATACTTGGGTTAGGCTTAAGGCAGCAGCACCATGGACTGGGAGTGCCATTCCTCACGGGGCACTGTGTGAGCTGCACTTCTGTTTCTCCTCATCATCTTTTTCCATCTGGCTTAATTCTTGGGGGGAAGAACTTGGTGCTTGTCCCTGAGGGCTGTATGTCATAACAAAACTAATTATTGCTAGTAATAAAAAAACAGGTTAATGATGGTCCTGTGATGCTCAGGTGAGTTTTCCAGGTCTTCCAAAGTTGAGGAAGGCATCTGAAGGTGGACATTTTGGTTCAGACCCATCTCTGCTAATATGTACAGTCTTAAAGCTTTAACAAGACAGTCTTCTTTCAAATTTACAACAGCCTGTGTTTAAAAACCTGACAAAACCAAAATGTGCTCTCCATAAACTATACTGGCACAATTCGTGCAGCTGTAATGTAGGTTGTGTCAGCATTTCCATTATACTGTACACCGCTATTTTTCAGGCGTTTAGATCTTGGCTATAAAAATCCACCTGGGGTTGAGAGTTGGCAAGTTGGATTTCCAGTAGGGAAATGGGTTTTTTGACTAAATTTGAAAACTAAACTCCATTAAAAGTGTCAACAGCCCAGAAAAGCTACATCTGAAGACACTTTTGGTTTTTTGCCGTTCCATTAATATTTTTCACATTTCACCAGTACGTTTTATCACTTGTTCTGCAGATCAGTAGCTAAATGCATTCTGGCTGTAATTCCTTTCATTTCCTGGGGACACCTAGGATGCCTCTCCTCCCGCTGCTCTTCCTGGGTTCATCCTGTTTCTAGCAGTGCTCTGCAGGGCCGTCTGCCCTGTGCTCTCCTCAAAGCTGGAACTGTGATATTTTTCATAGTTTCACACTACTGCAACCTTCTTTGCATACACAGAGGGTGAATCTGCTCCCCGAAGCTCGTGGGCTATTGCTCTGTGTGCCTATCGGTGGACTTTTGGAGCTTCTTGCCATTTTGCTTTCTTACAAGGCTTCAGGAAAATATTCCCAAGCAAAAACTGCATAACCAGCATGTAACGTAACACCTAATTTTCACCCACATTGTAAGAGTGATGAGAAGTTTGAAATTAGAAAATAAAGAACAGAAAATATGATGAAGAAAACTGTCAAAACTGACTGATACTTTCAGGCAAGATAACAACCAATTTCTGCAGTATTTTTTCCATTTTTTATCCATAGAGATTGTAAATCTGTGCTGTCTGCAAGGACAGGGCGGTGCCTCCTGCTTTTAGTTTCTTTTGGAGGACTGCATAAAATGAAAGAGATTATTAGCACTAAAACTGGTGTTCCTAAATAATGAACTGTTGAGGTAATGTTAATTATGAAGCTTTTCTACTATACTGGTGCCCGTTTCTCAGTGCTTGGTCAGAGATGTATGGAGAGAAATACAATGCAGATACATAAAGTTGTCCCTTTTGATAAAAAGGGCCATACGTCACATCCAAGTGACAACTCCTAAATGAGCCATCTTGGAAATTTCTTCATAGCATAACATTCAAAGCAACCTTCATGGCAGAGCCGTAGTCTTCTTATGTGTCTAATTCCCAATCTTCAGTATTAGAACAGTTAACTACAGTTTGTGACTTCCCAGTAGATTAACACTTGATTTTGGAGCCACCAAAGTTAGGATATTTCATTTAGATAAAAGATGTGAATCTGTTTTCACTTCAGAAGAATTCATTATCCCCAAAGAGTGCATCAGCCTCTCATCAGCCATGGAAGAGAGGGATTGTGCTGGGAAACTCCTGCTGCCGAGGTCTCCGCTGAGCCTGGTGCAGTTCCACACCTGTGCAAGGTCAGGATTTTGTCTCCAAGGCTGGAAGAGATGAGCCAGCAGAAGCTCTTCCAGGTTATGACAGAGGCCCGTGGAGAACAGCAAGGGAAGTGCTCAGAGTAATGAGCTCCTCAAAAGCGATGGTTGGTGTCTGATTCATCAGACATGTAGTCTAAATGTGGATCCATAGCCAAGGAACACATCTTTTTTTTTTTTGAAAGGTCCTACTTAGAAAAAGACAAAGGATTAGCCTACTGTGTGGCCATGGACCTTCGGCAAGCACTCTTGGAATGTGGAATCTGGGGCTTTATTTTATTTAATTTCTTCCCAAAGTACAGGCTTAGGTTTGCTTGTCCTTCTGACCAGTGGGCTTTTGGGTACCTCACTGCCACTCTGGCTTTATATTAAAAAGTATTTCAAAGCTGCCCTAGGTAGGAGCTCCCCATCTTCTCATCCTGCTCTCCTAGCAATACAATTCACTCCCACCCGGCCTTTTAAACATGCACACCAATTGCATTTAGATGAAATCTACTCCTGCAGTGCCTTAAGATGTGCCCATCTTCTAGCTTGAATCCCTAAATAAGACCACAAACTATGTAAATGAACAATCTCCCTTTCTCCAGGCTGCTGTCGATACAGATTTTCAAGCACCATAGTTATATTCCATATAGCTGCATCTCCGTTCACTTGGAACGGATGGAAAAACCTTTTCGATTAATGGATTTCACTGTTGGAGAGCTACAGTGTAATAAACATGCATTTCTGTTGCTCTAAGAAAGCATAAGCCGGAATTTACATAGGAGACTGGTGGAAAAGCGTTTAGATGCTGTGAGAGAAGAACTCTGGACAGCACAGAATGGCAGCAGGATATGAAAGCAAGAAATGAAGAGCAAGGAAAGGACAGGTAACATGGGTAGGTTATTTACCAATAGGAGGGGGAGGGAGCAGAGAAGAAATGGAGTTTTTGCTGGATCTCTACTTTCCCAAAGCATTGCTATGTTTACACCAGAGCTGGATTGCACCTTCTTTCTGTATTTTGGAAGGCAGAATGAAGAAGATGCTGGAAGAAATAAATCCAGGAAATAAATGTGTAGAAAAGGGCTGTATGGAGAGCTGAAAGCCAGCTCATCCTGGTGCAGTGAGAAAGCAAAGGAGGGAAATGAGGCTGAAGCGCAAAGGCAGAGCTCAGCAGGACTGCTCTCCCTGCAGCTGTTCCCACAACCTTTTGTTTATGACCAGGACAGTGGCGACTGCTGATGCCATAGGAACATAGGAGAGCAGGTAAAGTGGGCTACCTTAGATGAGAAGTGCCAGAGAACTATTAGGAAAGTCACAGCCTTGCAAACAGCTTCTCTTTCTCATGGCAGTGGGTGGCAAGAGGTCACAGCAAAATGCCCCTCTTCCCCTCCAAATACCTGTGGTAAGGAGAAGAAAAGATCCCAGACAAGAACAGTTTCAGCCTTGGTTTGGTTGGAGTTCATTCTGGCAAGTGTCCAGCAGTGTGTGTTATGCAAATTTTCAAGCTAAATTTTGGGGTGGATAGTTGATAAGCTGAGAGGTTTAAAGGTCTTCAGTGCCTTGAAAATCATCCAAATCAAAATTCTGTGCTCGGTGGGATCTGGGAAGGAAAGCACAAGGACGAAGCTTAATCCTGGCTTACACCCTTTGGTATTGCAAGATATTCTCATTTGGGAAGAAAATACAGAAAGCTTGAACAGCCTTCAGCTTCAGTCTGCCACCAGTAGGCACCATAATGGGAGAAGCTCTTCCAAGGAATGCTGCTGGCATTTCAAGGCTACTCAAAATACATAAAATGACTCCACACCACTCATGTCACCCGTGTCAATCAGTCACTGCTCCATTGCATTCTGTGCACTCACACTGCTCTGCAGCCACTGCAAAACCAAGGTCTGCCAAGAGCACACCTTCAAGACTTCCACCACTGCATGACAGCAGCACTTCAAGATATCCCTTCGTTCTTCTGCTCCTATTTTTTCCTTTGTTAAGGTATTCCATGAAAAACTTATTTTAAAAGTTAACCTACCATATGCTGGAAAGGTCTAATTCTTCTTGTACTCTACATGCTGGAAGGGCTTGAGCAGTGAATTGCAGACCCAAGCAAGAGGCCGAATGTCCCTGAAGATGGCAGGGCTCGAACTCCAGGCCTGCAGCCCCTCCAGTTTCCAAGAGCTATTCTGTACCACCTCTGGCTCTTTCCTTTCCACACAAGAGCACCGCCTGGTATCTCCTCTCTGAAGAAGAATTCATTTGGAAGAAGACTTGTGTGACTAGACATGAGGCAGAGAACGCTGGTCAGAAATTGCTGTTCAAGGATGCCTGTTACTTTATAGCATTTTCTTTGCCCCGCTACACAATGGGATGTTTGAGCCAGCGGCGGGAAAGACCATCATCTACCACATTTGTCACCAAGCTTGATAGATAGTATTCCCAAGCCAATGCCATAAATGCTGTTTGGAAATTGCAAAGCCAGGCTGCTGCCGCTGCTGGTCTGGCCAAAAAGAATTAATTTATAATCATGAATATAAATTTCATAGATAGTATTATTGTCATTCTGCCATTGAGTTATAGGACATATGGGGAGTGGCTTGTGGAACAGAAGCAGTGTCACCATAATTCAGTGCAATTCCAATGACAATCATTCTACCTATCACATAGACGTAAATCAATCAATTTCCCACATTACAGGGACAGACCTCACCTCTCAGAATTGGGGGAGAAGGAGGGGGGGTTTGGGAGCCACTGGTCATGCTGACTAAGGGTGGTTTATTGCAGATATCATCCCCACTCCACGTACTCCAATCAACTGAACGATGCTGTCCCATGTGGCTGCATGCGCATTTTTAAAAATCACACATCATTCTTTCAGGTCTGTCTTCTATCTGCACTGCCCTGCTACACGTTAAATTACTGGACTTGCCAAATGAATGATAGTTGACACAATACAGTAAACTTACTGTCCTGGCTGAAATGACATTAATTCAACTGGAGCCCGATATATTCAAAGGTCTTCCTGAAATGCCATGAATTAGAGAGCAGATCTTTTCCATTAATGTATCTGAGTCCCTCCCAAAGGCTACCAGCCTCAGGGAAAAATAAAAAACAGTAGAGCTTCAGTGGCACTGAGCAAGCATGTAATGGCTTTGCGAGCACACTGCTGGGAAGAAGAATGCAGGAGACTTGGGAAGTAATACCGCGCGAGGGGAGGAAGAGCCTCTGCAACCAACACAGCCAGCTTGGGAAGCAGAGTGTTATACAGTTAAGCAACCTATTGTTCACTGTAATGAAAAAGCATGACTATTCATGAGTGTGCTACAGTATGTAGTTTGCCAATTACCTAATCAAGGGACATGCTCATTCAGCCATGATTGAGGGCAGTACCCATAATATTTTATTGCTATTAAGCCTCAACTTTGCATGTTTTTATATAGACTATAGGGTGTTTAATAGCCATGGAAAGCTATGACTTTCTTGCATACATTACAGATGGGCATAAGAGGATAAATCCTACAGCAAGCTGCCCACGCTAGCCCTTCCTTATAATTGAAAATATGGAGCTGTGCAATGCTGTGACACTTGGAGTTGTTTGAATGGGTCATGTATGCAAGATCCCATCCATTTTGTGAAAATGTTAGGACGCTCTGCAGGAGGTGGTGTCACGGAGGCGACCACAGGAAGGAACATTTGGGTTGAAATAAAGATGTCATTTTTTAAAAGTCAGGAAGGAAAATTATGTTTCAAAGTGTCCAGAAAATATAAACAGTTATCCAAAATGGTAAAAGAGAATGAGATGCTCTTGGCAGAATGAGATTTAAATACATTCTCATAGTTTAGTGTCATCCATTTGGTTTTATACTGCCGGGGAATTCAGATATCCTCAGACACAGGGTCAAGCTATGAAGCTGGTGTCCCTCAGAATCAGAACCAGAGATGTCCATGTGTTCTGACTGATGGCTTGGGGCAGCTGTGCAGGAGAACATTCCAGGTTTGAGCCTGGGTTGAGTGACTTGGAAGCTTGGGAGCGCTGCAGCACGAGGTTCTGGTTTGCTTCCCCTCCATTTTGTAAGTTCATGATTAATTCACTTGCAGACTTACACACAAAAATTGAAAGCCTATTTATTTATATGCAAGTTTAATACTAACAGCGTCGATGTTTGCATTTGTTAATTACTTCTGCTTATGTGAGACATCTGTGCTTTTACATCTGTATTCCTCTTTAAGAATGGGGCGATTATGATGCTCGACGTCCCTGTAATGCCAGATTTTTCCTGCTTCTTCACAGAGTGGAACCATTCAATGATGTCAACTATTTTTTGACTTTGATAAAAATGTATCGAGAGTCAAGATCATCTCTTAATAGTTCACATTTCTATTTAATAACCTGCTGCAATGTCAAAAGATACAACCATCATATTGCGGTTCCAAGAAGTATTATGCACTGCCATCCTATCTATTGATGCACATCAGACATGTCCATGTTATTCCATATTCTGTCCATTCCAAAGAAAGGCTAAAGGAGACAGAGGGTGCAGATCTTGTTAGGTACAGCCTCTGACACTATCACTATCAATTGTCTTTTGCTAGCACTGATCATCACCTCAATTATCTGCTGTCCAGCCTACCTGATAGGTTTTTGCAAACTATAACTCTTCTGTCGATGAACATGGAATAATGACAGCTAGGGGCAGAGGGACAGAATACAAAAGAGAGAAATCTGAAAGTACTGCACATGTACACATGCACGCGCAAACATCTGCCCGTGTCTCTAAATTAATCAAAAGCTGCTACAGTCCAACACATCCTGTTGTTCTCTTAAGGTGCAACGTTACAGCACATTCACCAGGAAGGAGTGAGCAGTTCTCTTTCTTTCTCTCCTCTCTGGTTTTATTCCCGAGCCTGCTACACGTACGTATTGTCTGGCAACACAGCAGCTAAAAAAACAACTACTAAATAATGTTTGGCAACTCATTCAGAAACAGTTGTTGTGTATTTAATTAACAGAAAAATAAAACTGCTCTTGTAAAGGTATGGTATGATTTAAACTTAAGGGGCTCTTTTTTTCCCCCTGTTTTGAAGCAAGAACTGGAAAAAAATCAAACAAGTGCTTGTTGACAGCACACTGGCACTGCAGCTGTAAATTTTTACTCGTGCAATATTCCCCACAATGTGAGAAAATGGATTTTAGTGCAATATTAATTGAAGTTTTGCCAGTAGAAGGTTCGTGAGGTTAATTTGAAAAGAATACATTACCAATATATTTATAGCATTTAAATAAATTAGGATTACACTTCACACATCAATAACAGCTGTTAAATAATATTTTTATTCTATGTAAATTCTATCCATTCATCTCTGTTGTATAACAAATGACCATAATTATGGTGCTTCATTGGTAGGAAGGTCATTGGTAATCTTGTAATTTCTCATTGGTGTAAAAAGAGAAAACAGAACTGTTTGTGATGAATGTATTCAACCTTTTGCATACTTTGGTGCTTGGGACTATGCATTAAAATGCAGCAAGAAATTAAGTTCTTCACTTACACAGCATTTTTAATCTAGTGCTGTTGATTTGCTATAACTAAGGCATTTACAATGCTTTCTCGGGGGACTTTTTGTATCTTCTTCCTTAGAAACTAATCAGGTTCAAACCTGCACAAAATCCCCCCTGCCTCCAAAGCCCCACCAAAGCCAAAATTCACAAACTCACAGCAATTTGAAGCTACAGTCTTTCTAACTTGCAGACCATCTATTTTGGTTGCTGAAGAGCAATCAAATCGATGACTTGAAATCAAGTTGCAAAGAGTGCACGAATAAAAGTGAGAAAACAGACTTTCAGATAAACTCTCTTTCTAGTAGCCTCTAAATTGAGGTTACTGAGATAGATGGGCTTATAGATTGAGATATTTTTCTCTGGTTCTGCCTTAGTTTTGTGCAGAGATTTGCTCCCTACTTCCAAATAGGGAGGAATCCCCATGTATCTTGGAGGACTACAGTACATTCAGGAAGATGCTTTCCCCTGCTCTAAAACAGCTAATATGATACCAGTAAGTAACTTACCGAAAGAGACAACATATTGTTTAATTTAAATTGAAAAATTGTATACTGTTTAAACGCAGTATGTTTTCTAGCAGAACACACAGTGATTGTATGGCTCCTTATGTATGTGGGAATGAGCACAGTGTAGTGATTGCTAATTCACAGAGAAAAACATCAGAATGAGTGGCATCCTATATCTGGAGAATAATTGCAACACTGGTGCCAGAAAGGACCTCGGAAGCAGGGATTCATGCAAAGGGAATTCTTTGTAATGAAGCCTGATTTAATCCCATTATTCTAATAAAGTGTGATCAATTGACGCAGAAAATCTGAAGGTCTAGTTCAGCTGCTGATTAGAGCTTCTTTGTTGTTAAGAGAGTGGATACAATGAAAGAAAAGTAAGTTAATAAGCTTTTGGTCCACTAATCCGCACTTCCTGGAGCGAGCCGAGTTTTGAAGGAGGGCAATTTGGAAGCTGTCTTAGCATAAACGTAGCGCGAGTCTGTGGCTGTCTAGGGGGAATGAGCCCCTCAGCATTCACCAAGACACGCTTCAAGGAGATTCTACTCTTAATCCAATTTACTCAGCCGAATAAGTCCCACTGCTTCAGCTTGCCAACAAATTAAAATCCAGCTTCATAAAAACACCTTGAATTTGGAAGGTATTGGCTGGCCTGCTAGACTTGAAACTTCATTTATTCTGGCTAACTTCTCAATTATCTTCCCTGCAGTGGAGATGTGTAAAAGTGCAAAAATCAATAGGATTCTATTCCCTTTCTATTGGAAAGGGAAAAATTAATGAGATAGGACACTCTCTTAATCAGAAATAAATGTTTTAATTCAGATAATGACATAGTTTTCCCTCGCTGAAGGATGACAAATGCTGGGCTGCACCCCCAGCAGAAGCAGTTTCAATTTTATTGTAAATATAAAAGGTATTGATCGGTGAGATGCACAAACCCTATTGCTTACAAAAGCCATTCAGGGAGACTGGGAAAACTATTAAGCACTGGGTCAGAAATCAATAAACAACACTGAAATGTAGCAGAGGTCGCCCTAAGGCTTCGTGGCATCTTAGAAAGCCAAGTGGCAGAAATAGTGACAGAAATGTCTCTTGTGGAGCAATGTTAGGGATGAAGGGGTCATGCGTTTAATCTCTCTGGAGCTTTGACAGGTCTGTGGAACAGAACTAATGTAGTCTTTCCTCGCTCCCTTTGATTTAAATACATGCTGATTCATCAGACAGCTGAGTGCAATGATTGTTTTGGGTCAAGCAAATACACTGGCTCAGAAAATATTGTAGGATTTGGGGACAGCTCTGCTTATGGAAATGGACTTTAATTTGAGCTTTCTTTGCCCTCTTCAGAAAAATGCAAATGCAAAAGCAAAGAAGTCTCTGAAACCAGGACCTTCCAGGATGCAGTTTGAAAGACAAAACTCAAGATAAGCAGCAATGAGAGATAAAAATAAAAGTATTTTTGCACCATAAAACTTATCCAGTACAACATTACTTGGAACAACACAATGAACAACTTATTTTTCCTTCCTGTCTGAAAGATGCTCTCGTTATAAGGGTTACTTTCCCTGCCAAAAATCCCTCATCATCCCTGGACAAATGGAAATGACCCCAAGCTCTTGTTCTCTGGTGGTCTTTAGCCTGAGAGTGCTGGAGGTGGCCCTGACCTGAATCTCTTACAACACGCCTAGGGTGCTTAATGCACGTGAGGCACGCACAACTACTGCTCCCTGAGCACTCCACAGAAGCCACCCAGAATGAAGAAAAATAAAGGCGAAAGCGGTGTCTGCTCGCAGAGGTGGGAGCTGATTTTTCACAGAAGACATTGATTTGAAAGGCTTAAAGCAGAGTATTGAAACTTTTAACAACATCATTTCAGAAGCGGTGCCGGAGCCAAAAAAAATAAAAGCGAGCTCCTGTACCTTCTGCTTCAGGAAACGCAGCTCCCCCCTTGACATGGATATGATTACAGGATTGGTCAGGGTCAGGTTACCCATCAGTAGGTGAAGTGTTCAGGTGCTGAGGATTTCAGTTTCATCTCACCTCAGATATTATGTCAGCTCCGTGTCATTTCCATTGCGGGGAATGATTTGAGGGCTTGCCGCGTCCCCTGTTATTGCGGTCACTTGACCCCAGATGTAACTTCTCTTTAATGCTGGCCTCTTTGCAAAGCCTCGCGGTAGCGCCGAGCGGCCGCCTGACCTTTCCCTGCCTGCCAGACACCAATCGGCTCCGGCCTCGCCTTCTGCTGCCCCCTCCATTTGCAACAAATGAATGTTAAGGCCTCCATGAATTGGCTCACACTGGAAGTTATATTTTTTCATTGCCACAAGCGTTTTAAAATTGAATCCCCTTTTTATGTTTTCTCCTCAAGTAATGGTATTTTTCCTGTTGCATTCGGGTTGCGAGCATAGACATTGTGTTGTTCTTAAAAACCATATTCTGATTGTTTTTGTGCTAATTTTAAATGCGTGGTACTAAGGGAGGGCATGCAAAGAGCAAAGTGCCATTAGAGAAAGGGTCACTTTGCATTTCTTAATGAAACTTCCTCTTTATTAAGCGTGTTCCCTGCCTGACCGGGCTGCCCAGGGTCCCTTCCAGCCCGGGCTTGAGCATCTCCAAGGATGGGGCATCCACAGCTTCTCTGGGCACGTGCAGGTGAGGAGCTCAGGGGTTTTGATGATGCAGACCCTCCACCCCAGAGAGCACATTTCCATGTACTCTACACTAATCAGGAACAAATTCAAACACATGAGATGATAGGCTCATAACAAATGTTCTCATCTGTTGCCTTCCTAAAAAGCACATTAAATTAAACTAATTATCTTTAGAATTAAAAGACAAGATGCGGCATGCTGCCTTCTGAAGGGAAGGCACAGGCTGGCACAGTCATTCAGTGCACGAAGCAGACTGGCCTCCCTCTCTTTATCCTAATGAGAACTCTTGGTCTCTCAATGATCCATCTTCACACCCCTATTATGCCAGGCCCACCAAGCTCTCTTAAAAATTATGGCTTAAGAATATGGCCATTAGAGCAGGACAAGAAATAGACTTTCCAAAAAATCAGATTTCCAAGCATTCACTTGACTCCAGATGCTAAGATTTTCAAAAACATACTAAATGTTGCATGACCAAGATAAGATAAAATCACCAAGGCTGGAAGTGCTGCAGTTGCTAAACCTGGATAGAAGATTTCTGGGCTGGAAACATTTAGCATAACTCATACCTTATTTCCTTGGACTGACTTTTAATGAAAATTTCTGGTAATGGGGAAAGAGGCTGACAATGACTCACGGTCAAACTGAGACCCTTCCAAAAGTATCGGCAAATGTTGACGTTCAGAAAACATTTATAACACTGACAGTTTTTCATTAAATGTATTGTCTAGCTTTAAAACAATCACCTCATTAAAACCAACCATTTATGCAAAAAAATTGTGATTGTGATAATTATTCCCGTATCTGGATCCATCCAAATAAAAAGGATAAGCTTGGACAAAAGTACAAAGCATCTTCCACCTGGCCCTGCCCAGTGCCTGCCACCAGGTGTCCAAAGTGAAGCATGGTTCTCCCAGCCTGGCCTCCTTGGAACTCCTTCAAGACACCTAACCCACCCTCAGCCTTTAGTTCTCTCAACTATTTGGCTCCAGAGAAGCCGTCCAGTGTGCCTCCAGTAAAACAGCTGGTCTTCTCCCTGTGACAGCCCTTGCAGATGCTCTTTCCCCAAAGCAATGACAAGGAGTCACTCCCATAGGCAGAAATTCTGAGAAGAAATGAGATAGCTCTTAATAAAGCCACATTCTTTGCTTTTTGAGGAGGAAGCTCTGAAGAACTGATTTTCACAGCATGAAGGAGCAGCTGACACATTTCCTCCCCAGGCAGACAACGCACAAGCCAACCTGTGACCCACTACTCCTTTTAAATCTTCGTGTTTCAGGTGTCAACCCAAAGACTGGGTCTTTCTCCTCCTAAAGAAAACCCTGATCAATGCATTTAATAGATATCATATGTACAAAAATTTCCTCAGATTTATTTAATAGAGAAACCAGCTGGACATTATTATTTGCCATCTTTATCTTTTACAGAATAGAGAACATCTAGATCAATAGCCATTAATTGGAATAACTTGGGGGGGAGTGTATGTACAACCACACAGTGCATTCAATATGTTCCTGGTAAACTGAAGACACAAATGACTATTTCCATAGAACAGAGAAAAGCCAGGATGAAATGATGTCTGCTATTTCCCTGAATAGACTCTATGAAAATGTGTGACTACAGACGTATCCCCTTTCACAGCGGTGTTCTGCTGCTTCACCCTGACCACATCTGTCACCCTGCAGCCCAGCCTTATTTACGGCAGAAGTGATAAAATTTTCTTTAAATTTAATGAGATTAAATATGCCCTTCTCTCGCGCAAAATGAGAAATTTTAACAGCGCGTTCTGGAAGAAGGACAAATTTAAGCATGAGCGTACTGTTAAATAATTTGCTGAATTAGCACTTAAATCTTCTGTCTTCTTTTAGACTCTAAGGGTCGTACTCCGACTGTGCGATGGTTGAAGCCCAGTCATCAAGCCCTACATATAGTTTAAGCAACACCAGAAGCAGGTCGGTGGATTATCTACAGTTTATGGTCCCTGGTCTATTCTTCCACACCCTTTCATTTTACTGCTCTTCAAATTAGAGAATAGCACTCATACAAAGAGCCATTTGTACTTGTTAACTTTTCCTTAAACATCACCAATTATTTAATTTTGATAAGGTAACGGATGTAAAGCACTTATCAATGACTTCAAGGTTTCAAAAAGCAACTTAATTCCTGATTTGGACTCACTCTAACAAATGAGTCATATTTCATCTGCTCCCTTCAGCTGTGCAGAAAGCC
>NC_064437.1:2110000-2272500 GCF_023343835.1 Lagopus muta | reverse complement strand
AAGCAAAAGAAAGAAAAACCAAAGAAAGATGAAAGTGTAATTTATATTCCCGGATTTGTAATAGGAGCCTTGTCTCCCAGGCAGGATATATGTCACCTCCTCAGGACGAGGCAGACTCGGCCCATGGGAGCTGCAGGGCTGGGCCGAGTGGGGCTCAGAGGGACCCTCACTCCAATCCATTGCCACCGACAGGGCCAGGGCCAAGAGAAGGGACGGAGCGGCATGTGCCCACCACACTGGTGGAGGGTGAAGTCCAGGGTCATCCCTTTGCACCCCACATTTGATCCTGTCGCACTTCTGCTGTACTGTCAATTCCAGTTTATCACCAGAGGAGACAATAGTGTTGGGGTGGAATCCTGGGGTGGCACAATCGTATGCTTGCTGCACACAGACTGGGAGGGGAAACAAGATTTCCCCCACAAAACCATTTCAAAATACCCTGAAAAAATTCCCCGTACAAAAACCCACATGCAAATGTTCTCTTTGTCAAGAACTGCAGCCAGGGCTGAGCAGGTCAGGCTGCAGCATCTTCTCACTGCTGTATGTATGGTTATGCATTAACTGTGCCTGTCAACATTTCTTTATGCTGCAAGCTAGCTTTTCATTACAGAAGGAAGTATTAATTTAAATTAAGCAGCTTGAGATCTTTATTATCACAGTAATCAGCTACAAGTAAGTTGGCTAATCCATTTATACATCTGTAAACACTCTTATCTCAGAATCAGTGCTTTCTGTTGGAATGATTTCCAAGTGGTTACAAACAAAGCAGGAGGGGACCGTGCACAGAGTGCTCTGCACCGCGATTCCTGCGCTGTTGTTTGGCTGAGCTCTACTGGAGTCTCCTCCGCAGGCACCAGTGCATCTACTATGACTGTATAAAATGTGTTTAATTGGCATGAAAAGGCACTAACAGAGTGCTAGCGGGGTTTCCATTATCCGAGTGGATATCTTATTTACTCTGCTTGAGATGGAGGACAAGACAAAAGTGATGGGAAGCCGTGAGTGTGTGTACGTGCATGTGTGCCGGGGGGTGCAAATCGCACACGCTGTAAACCCACGGCAGTTATAATGCCACTAACCTCAAAATCCCCAGGAGAACGGTTTGCAAAATGTTTTCCTAATTATAATTTTGCAGATTTATGTTTAACACGGTTTGCCAGTTGTGAAATTGGCAATGACGATAATGCAATTTGACGGGTATTTCATGTTAAAAAAATATGCATTTTTATGACATACTTTACCAACAACCCAGTAAAGAACATGATCTGAAATGGATGTTTAATTTTTTATGCTACATCATACGGGTAGCCTCCTACACGTGTACATATGTGTATGCTCTCAGTGCAATTTGTATAGGGGACCAGCCCACAGTAAGGATTGATGTGGTACTGTGTATGTTGGAATACAGTCGCCGCAGTGAGTCTATGAGATACCGGCTCCCTGCTGAGTACATACTTATGTCAATATTTCTGTTAATTGTTGCATTACAAATTGTTACATATCCCAGTGGTGGGAGTTCACATTTCCGCCTGCAGTGGAGCTGACAACACCTACACTCAATCCCAGGAGGTTTTACTGTACTGTGGGATTTGCCTTTTGAAAACGTTATCACAGTTTATCAGCCCAATGTCATTCCTCTTAGCACTGACAGAGCAGAACCCAAGAACTCTGTTGAGGTGCAGCGCATTCCCCTGTTCCCCTCTGTGCCCCAAGGAAACACTCTGAGCTTGGAGCATCTGCATTACCAAACCAATTCAAATAAAGTTTGGTTCTCTTCTGGTCATCACATTATTATATTACAAGAGTTTTTCCCTCAAGTCTCAACCTCTTCATGCTGGCGCAGGAATTCATTAATATTCATTAAATTCATTCATAATAATTCATTGATATTATGCAGATTCCTGAATGGGTCGTAATCGGTAGAGAAGATATTTTGTTTGAATTTTAAAAATAAATGGCATTCATTTGGTAAAATTCAATAGTGCTATTGACTTCAACAGATGCAAGATTTGCAAAGCCAGATCATAACAAAATATCGAGATGTAATTTTATGCACTAGTTACTGAAGGGATGACCCTTGGAGCCGCCTCCACCAGCCACCGGCGCACTGATCGCTGCAATCTATCCTCGCTGCACCTTGCCACAGCTAACAACAGCCAAATACCACGGCAGCATGTTTCTGTGAGATGAACTTGGATAAGCAGCAGGAAATCGAGTTTATAGGAATGTTAATATTTACTGTGCTCTCCAATTCCTGTAATATCTTGCACTTCAGTTAAGAGGAACCTCGCTGGTTTGTGCTAAAACAGGACAACAAAAATTCTCTGCTGACATCTATACGATTAACAGGCAAATTTGCTAATCAACTGATCCGACATGAAATCAGGGTGGCAGCTTAGCCCTTATGCCATGAAAAAAGGCATGAAGCTGGGCTGTGCGTATTGCTTCTGTCCATCTTTGAGAATCCCTGAGATCTCAAAGGCATTTGGTGGAGCCCCAAAGCCATGGGAGGGGCTGTTCTGCTCCCCAGCATTGCTCCCAAACCCCAGCATCCTCCTCCCAGCTGCTGCAGTAGGCTCTATTGGGGGTGCAGGGGGAGGGGACTGGTGGTTCATTGCCCCTAAAACCCTCATAAATAGAGATTCCACAACAAGGAGACTCTGTGCAAAAGGCTAATTACAGCCTGGGGCTGCATTAACCTTTAGTGTGGGTTCCCCACTGGGATCTTTGTAAGACTGTGTGCTTGTGTGTGCGTGTGTGTGTGTTCATGTGCTTGGGTATGCACACACAGCCCATCACCCTGTCCTTTATTTTCCTATTTTGCTCTATGCTCCCCTGCATAAAGATTTTGGAGGTGCAGAAATTCTCCTATGCAGCCTAAGGATTTGTTCACAGGGTCAGTGAAGAAAGGGAAGAGAGCTCCCCATCTTCCTGCAGTGTGAAGAACAACTGCCTTCAACATTCCCTTCCTTGATGGAAGGTTGTAGGGCAATTCAACACAGACAATGGGAAGTACCTTGTCTGGGGAAACCAGCTGGTAACATCATTGTCAATGGAAAGTCATCAAATCCTCTTTGGAAAGGCAGACGGAACCCAATTAATGTGAGCCAGATGCATTAGTAAATATTGTGACAGTTACATTTATTACTAAGAACTAGCAGTGGTCTTATAGACGGTATGAAAGCTTAAAGAGGTGGTGTACAAATCTAGGCAGATCGTTGTGCTTTTCCTAGATGGTTAGCATGAGGAGGTGAAATTGAAAGTAAAAAATTAGAAATATTTAATGCTCTAAGGTTAATCATGCTGTAGAAGTACGACAGAGACCATGATCATTCCAATCTTGGATGTCCTATGAGGGAAAACGCTGTGGTTAATCAGATTTCTGGTCTTGGTCACACGATAATCAATCCAGCTGAGAGTGAAAATACCAATTAAATGTCAGTCTGTACAAGGTTTTCCTCTACATGAAATCTCATAGAAAAGTTACCTTGACTGCAGGGTAAAGCCCTATGAACAGGCCAGTCTACCAGCAGCAAAGAGAACTTGGAGGCCACAGATTTTTCTTCTAACCCAAGCCCATAGAGATGTGAAAATGAGACTCTGTTTAAACCCAGCCTTCAAGATACTTCTGGCACACCCAAGAGGTAAGCACTGCTCAGACACTATAGCCAGGAGCATCTCCTGTGCTCCCATGGGGACCTGACTGAGTCCCACCACAGACCAGCCCAAGTTTCTGAGCAAATTCCCTCTAGATCCATTTCCTCACCTTTCACGTAGCTGCAAAGCAGGTTTTTTTCTGGAGTTTCCTTTGCAAGGATTTATCCTGGTAGGTAGTTTCGTGTAATGAAACAAGACCTCAGCAAAATAAAAGAGCTTCCCATACAAACAATAAATCCCTACCTAAATAAGGCATGCCATTGAGCATCCTCCTCTCCTTGGGGAGTAGAAGAGGGAGAAAACATATGACAGATGTTAATCACTCGCTTTAACAAACTGCTTGGAGATATTTAAATACGGAGGTGTTGAGTGGGGTGTAAGAACATATGTACAATAGTATAAAACAAAGCAGAAACATGATGTATTATTAATACCCACTAATTCCTTTACATCTATTTAGAGGCACGGTGAAGGAAGAACATACTGCATATTCTCACTGTAGCTCTTCTTGGATATAAAGAGACCCTCTGAAGCAAATTCTTCAGCCTACTATACTTCAGGAAATAGTAATCTAAAGCATCAGACATTTCCTATTAAAGTTTTAAAAACATAGCTTTAAGTCATACATTACATTGAATGCTTTAATATCTCATCTGATTCAGTAGGTTTTAAACCCCACAGAGGTCACATTTTGAAACACCAGTCACTTTTTACAGCATCTCCAAACATTAAATAAAAATAAAAATTATTGGGAGGAATAGAGCCATCTGTGGAGGCTAATAATGTGTCAGTTTGATATTATTATTAATAATACTATTATTTCTGTTGCATATCAGGGAGATCATGACTGCTAATGGCTACAAACTAGGAGCGATAGCCTTCATTCTGGCCCATCTGTGTTGCAGTATGCAGAGCAACGGGATCCCATTACAAAGCTGTTGTTTCTCCTGACCCCATCCAGGGCCCGGCTGCATCCTTGCAGCCAAGCCTACTGCCCTGGCATGCCCAGCTCAGGTCTGTGGTCTGCTTACAGGGGCCAGGCCCGAGCCTTGCAGCAGGTTTCAGTGATCTTGTGACCGGGACAACATCAGCCATCAGGTATCTGGGATTTGTTCACATGCACAGTGTGAGACCCAGGTAACCAACCTTAACTTCATCAGAACCAGTGGGAAAAACTGCCCAACCTTTGGAAAAGGGACGCAGTGGCAGAGTGACTGAGGTGGTGGCTTGCCATTGGTATAGCAATGTGAATGTAAGCCTTGGCTCTTATCAAAGGTTTCCTCTGGTCAACTCAGCTGCAGTCAGCTTCACCCCGAGCCATGGGTGAGGAACCTCTCGTGTGACACCAACCACAGCACAACACAGCAGATCCCAGTCTGCCTGCATCTTGCATTTCTGGTGTTCTGACTTGGGTTTAACACTTACAGGGAGTCTCTTAAAGGAAAAAATACAGTTGTAAAGATTTTAAGAAGCACAAATGAAGTATCTGATGTCGGGGAAATGCTTGAGGAAACATCAAGTAAGCAGCTCTTGTTTAAACACTGCAGCAGTAGAATTTGGTTATTGATTAAAACAAGAGTACATGTAGCAAGCAGTTTCCAATGCTAAATGCCTACAGACAGCACTCCCACTTCCCCTCTGCATTACTGTTGAGGGTCATATTTAGTGCTGATGATTGTAATTTATCCAACAGGTACAGGCACATTTCCCTCAGGTAACATTTGTAAACAGAAATAAAGCCGGTGGTGTGTTGTTTGCCTCAGAAACTCTGCAATTCTAGTGTGTCATAGAGTAGGCAGCGGTGTGTAACAAAGACCAGTGATAAAAAGAAACTGCAATTGTTTTTTTTAAGGTACAGCTCTAAAACTGTACTATGTGGATTTCCATGGTGTAGCAGCGCAGACAGAAATGACTTTTTCCTCTATAAGAACTAGTTATCTGATTCTCTTTTGTTTCCCTTATTCCAATGTTCAGTTGCATTTTAGTGTTCAGAGCTATAAGGATGCATTGAAACTTATGGAGCCTGACATTTTAACTATCTCATCTTAGCATGATTCATCTCAATTTACTTTCTTCAAAAATGCAGCCTGGAAGAATATGAACCATTTTGGGGCATGCTAGAAGGCCATAAGCTCCATCAAAGAGCACAGTATCAGCTGCCTTCCAGAGTGGGTTTGCTTATTAAGGGCATCATCCTGCAGGAGCAATAGGTGCCTGCTGGGAAATGCCACTCGGTCCTCAAGGCTGGATTCACAGGGCTGGGGGAGAACTCAGCTTTGGGTCGAGCCCTCCATCCCCACGGTGTTTCTGCACTCTGCTGCACAGACATCAGTACAAAGAAATCCATGGCTGCTTCTGCCCTACATCTGAGCATTCAGCAGAGCTGAGGAATCGCAATAGTTAAATAATGAGGCGATTAAAAGAGCCTCAATAAATTTGATGGGTTGATATGAGCAAACAAAATCATTCATATGATATTACACAAGTGTCTGTTCAGAAAGCACATGATTTTGAAACACTGGCCACAGCCTGACACGTATTCCAGGGCAGATCCTCTGTGTACATCAAGTGTCATCGCTCTCCTGAAGTCAAGGGAGCTGTGACACGTTACCCCCATGGGGGCTCTGCCCTTTTGTGCACCATTCTTGTAATAATCAGAATGCACCTCTCACAGAGCCCTGCCTGTGACCACCGTGGTGCAAAGCGCCCTACAGACAGTGAGATGAATGCTGTCCTGATTAATTGCTGAAGGTATAGACTTCAGTCTTGAATTTTTGCTTTCCTTCTGATTTCAGACACACCCTGCTGTACGAGCACCAAATGCAGCGTGAGGTTGGATATTAGGAAGAAGTTGTTTTCAGAAAGAGTGGCCAAGCACTGGCACGGGCAGCACAGGCAAGTGGTGGGTTCACCATCCCTGGTGGTGTTCCAGAGCCGTGGGGATGTGGCACTGAGGGACACAGGCTGTGGGCATGGTGGGAGAGGGCTGGGGTTGGACTTGGTGAGCTTAGAGGTCTCTTCCAACCTGCATGATTCTGTGATTCCATGACTTGTTTGAGCATCTTCCTTTCCAGAATGCCAAGCACAGGCCCTCAGAGCTGCAGAATGGCAGCAGGGGCAGCGGGCATCCTCTGGCAGTGCCGTGGTCTCAGCCAGGCCTGCTCCCTGCCGCACTCATAGTCACCATACAGTGGAACAATAATATATCACTGGGCCTGACCCTTTGGCCTTTATGAATTATCTGTTTTAGAAAGACGTGAAACCACCTTTTATATCCAACATAATAGATATTTAGACATTGTAGATCAATAGTGAACAAGTTTTCTGGTTATAGTTAATGGGTGCCAGAGGGGCATTCTGACATTGACCTCTGACACCCTTGTTGACAAGAAATCTATAGAGAAAAAAAATAGGAAGGACTGCCAGGTTTTAAAGTTATGAATATAGATCTACAGCGAATAATGGTAATTTTCATTGAGCAGAAATTTTTCATACTTTCAGTTTCAGATGAATTTCTCCAAAATCCTTAATTCCGACCAATGTAAAATTAATAACTGGCCCTTGGTGAACATCTGAAAACAACTGTTCAGCTGTGTGACACATTTTTTCATTTGTTACTCATACGATATTGTTCTGCTGTCAAAGAAGACTTTTCCCTTATAAAATAGGCTGTCATTTATAATTCCAAACCAGCACAGATTTGTTAAACAGCCACATCACAATGGGTCTGGATGGGAAGAAATGCAGGCTCCTGGTCCTTGAAGGAAACAAATCTAAAATGATTTTTATAAGAGAATAAGTTTATAGGAATGTAATGTTATGATTTCCTACAAAACTGGGCGCTAATGAAAGTTCTACCATATACGCTTACTCCTTAGTATAGCAGATACTTTAATTAACTTCTCGTGTAATTAACTGATGCAACAAAAGAATGCTAATAAAGGTGGCACCAGCCATGGGTATGAATCTACTCTGCTACACCTCGCGCTTTGTGGTGCTTGGTAAGGAAAGTTGCATTCAGCAGCAGCAGATGAAGCAAACCAGGACAGCAGAGCTCATTTCCAGCAGCCGGCCCTCGCCGCAGCACAATCCAGCGTGCCTCCAGGTAATGAAATTAGCTCTGTCATGTCAAGTCAAAATGAAATCCGTGTGAAAGGAGGGTCGCCTGCTTTCCACAGCCCAGGCCCACCGATGTACCTACTGTATTATTTTGTCACACTCCAGTAACGCCGCACCGGGGTCTCAGCGGCCTTCCTGCAGCTAAGCACCATTGAAAACACATTTGTCCTGGCTGTTCTTTTCTTTTACCCCTCCTCTCATCTTGTGCAAGATGAATCGCTGCTGGATCCAGACTGACTCTGAGGGCAAAGCCAGGTCTTGAGGAGGTTACCTGCCTCCCACGGCTTAAACATTTTAATTAATTTTAACACTAATGCACAAATGAGAGTTAATCACTCTGCTGCAGCGCTCTCTAATTTACCGAGTTTATTCATTAAAACTTTCCTCACTGAACTTTGATTGAATGTCATGCTTTTTAAGAGGCCTCTCAAACTGCCCTAAGGCAAAGACCCACGTCTGGGGCATCTGCTGCAGCACTCCTTACAATCTGCTCCGCAGGGAGGAATGGCAGAGTTTGGTGGCAGAGGGACTGAGCTGGGGAGCTGAACCAGGTTCCTTGGGCAGTGCCACAGCCGGGCTGCTTGGGAGCCCAGCCACGACTGCAACTGCCTACTGAGCACAAAAGGAGAATTCTAACCTGTACAAACTCGAGACCAAAACAGTTCCCAGCCCCAAAGTATGAAGCTGTCCAGGTGATCGTTGTGCTGGCTTTTGTCATTCAGTGCAAGGATATAATATATGCTGGATGACTCTTAATTTTATGAGATTGCTTTATAGCTCTGCTGTATAACAAAAAGCACAGTGATGGCGTTATTTGTTTTAGATAATATATTTGCAATGTGTTTGCTAATCTAATTATTTTAGAATCAATATAATAAAACCTTAGGTACACAGTTTGGTCTATTAATTGCTATAACTAAGATCTGAAATTTATTGTTTAAATGGAGGTTCTTTATTTCAAATTAACTGAAGCAAAATGTAATCTTTACTTTTTTAATTAACTGTGTTCAATATTAGGTAAAAAAAATACCTCACATTTTCAGTTTCTTAATGAAGGCTGCAGTCAGAAAGGCTGACATTCAATCATACACTTAATTAGCTTTCTTAAAATCACTTACATTGCTTGGGTCTCAAAAGAATTTGCAGATAAAAGAAGATTCTCTGCATACAGTTTCATGGGAAAATCCAAAATGGAGATGCACAACACTTTTATAAAGACACTACAAACCTTGCTGGCGTATCTGTCAGGCTATGTGAAGCAAAGTAAAAACATTTCTTTGTTTGCACCTGTGCCCACCTATGGGCACTCGGGGCATTGTGCTTAGGAAGCTCCTCTGCAGAGTTTGCAGCACCCAGACCTTCCTACAGCTAATGCTGTGGAGCACAGCTCTGATTACCCACATTTGCTAGTACATTTTTCTGCTTTATTATAGTTTTCATCCATATTCTTCCTTTATTTTGTGACTGGACTCACTTCTGTTTGGAAGACTATTTCTATTCGTGCCTCTTCCATCCACTCCAAAAGTCCATGCCAATGTGGATGTTTAGGAAAACTGTCTGAAACGTCCCTATTAATACCAAATTCCTGCCTCTGTAGCTAATACAAGATCAAAGCTTATTCAGGCAATGAAAATGTCTAACTAGAGATTAAGGCTAACCTTCAAGTTTATAAATTACAGCCACTTCTATATTTGAATCAATTTTAAATGTGAGGGTACTGTGACTCTTACCTATCCTATTGCCCTTACACTTCACCTGCTGCCCCACCGCTTCCCCTGCCATTTGTTTGTTTCAGCAACAGCAGCTCCAGCAGGCTCTTGGGAAGCCCGGCAAACAGGTTTTATGCAAGAGGAAAAGAAGAGACATGTCCTGTTGAATGTGAACAGAATGTCTGACTTGACGGGGACGTGCAGCGTGTACAGGCTGATGGCCCAGGAAAGGCAGTACGGCCTGGACACGTGCCGATTTCTGCTCAGAAATTCAGAGTAGAAGCAAGGAAATCCACTCCTAGTACTGTAAGTGCCTGAGAAATTGAATTTCTTCTTTGCATCTGGAGATCCCTCTGATAGCCTTCCATTGCTCCTGCAGCACAAGAGGCTGGGGTGTGTGGTTGGGGTATGTTCTCCCTCGCCTGGACCATGCTGGGAGTTGCACTGGCTTTTCCAGAGGCAAACCAGGTGCTACAATTTTTCCTAGAATTCCTAATCTAATGGTCTCATATTAGTGCTTCTCTAATGACATTAAAAGCTATCTGAATCTCTTTACTTTTTGGTACAAACACGCCTATCAGTATATTGTGTTTCTAGATGGAAACGTCCATCAGCTTTTCAGGAATGATTACCTAGTTTTCCTCTCCTTCCTAGGAAATTTATGAATCAATATTTTCAGCTTCATTGCTGCTCAGATTCTGTGAAACAATCCTTATGTTCAGATCTTTCTATGGGCTCATCAAACTGAAAGTCCTATTGAATTGGCTGCATTTCTGTTTCCACCTCATTATGGTGGGTGGCACCGTAACACAT
Organism: Lagopus muta; assembly: GCF_023343835.1. Lineage (NCBI taxonomy): Eukaryota > Metazoa > Chordata > Aves > Galliformes > Phasianidae > Lagopus > Lagopus muta. The sequence goes on along the minus strand of NC_064437.1, from coordinate 2,262,202 downwards.
GTACAATTGTACCAGGAGTCCTTTCTTTCAATTCCAAACAGGAAACTTTATTAGAATAAGAATTACTGTCACCATTTGAATTACTCTCTTTCCTTTCCTCTGCAGTGCTTTTATCTGAAGCCTTCCCAGAGATCCTCCTCTTAATGTCAAAGTAGGGATTTAACCAAATGCATAGGTCACAGTAACTACTAAAATCCCAGCACATCAAGAGTGTACTCGGTCCCACACGTACACGTGTCACATTTAATGTAATGGCTGGGATGAAAACCCAGATGTAAATGCTTACAGCCCAAGAACCACAGCAGCCATTTCTCTATAAATGGTGTGAGTGCTCCTGCCCAGAGCACACAGTGATGCTCTGATGCACGCTCCCCTGCTCACATCACCCCTACATGAATTTCACACTGCAAATATGTTGGTAGAAATAAGACTTTGTCAGGAAGGGATTCACAAACACAGAGCCCTTCTTCTTTAAAAACATGTCAGTAGTTAGGAATAGCTAACCCAGCTCTAGTCATTACCTAGCAATGAAAAATTGACAATGGAGTTATTAGGATAATACACTTAATTAATAGAAATATTAAAAGATTCACCATTAACCTGCATTTGCTCAGAATGCCAGAGGGGTGATTAGTTAGCGTGGCACAGAATATTTTATAGAACATAGCTGCTTTGTAAGGAGTCAGAAAGTGGAGATCCGTGCACTGCTGGGTGCAGAGAAGGACCTGAATGGCACTGGAGGTCTTAAACAGGCATGAATCACAGAATCACAGAATCACAGAATCACAGAATCACCCGGGTTGGAAGGGATCCCAAGGATCATGTAGTTCCAACCCCCCTGCCTAGCAGGGCCACCAAACATACACATTCAGATCAGGTTGCCCAGGACCCCGTCCAACCTGGCCTTAAACACGTCCAAGGACGGGGCATCCACAACCTCCCTGGGCAGCCCGTTCCAGGGCCTAACCACTCTCCTAGTAAAGAACTTCCCCCTAACATCTAACCTAAATCTTCCCTCCTTCAACTTAAAACCATTTCCCCTAGTCCTGCTGTTGTCAGCCCTTTTGAAGAGTTTACTCCCCTCCTGGGTGTAGGTTCCCTTCAGGTATTGATAGGCTGCAATGAGGTCACCCCGCAGCCTTCTCTTCTCCAGGCTGAACAAGCCCAACTCCCTCAGCCTGTCCTCATAGGGGAGGTGCTCCAGCCCCCTGATCATCTTAGTCGCCCTCCTCTGGACCCTTTCCAAAATCTCAATGTCTTTCTTGTACTGAGGGCTCCAGACCTGAACACAGTACTCCAGATGGGGCCTCACAAGAGCCGAGTAGAGAGGGACAATCACCTCCCTGTCCCTGCTGGAAGTTCAAGGTGATGTTGAAAAATGGTACCTTGAGCTTACTAAAGAGATTAGGTCAGACCAAAAAGATACCTTTTTAGTAAGATATCTGGTTTTTTAAAATCAGTTGCTTCGAAACAGTTTGGATTGGAAGCAACTATCTATGTTCAACATTTCTTGCAACTCAACATCCTTCCCTAACTGAAAACAATACAAGCCTCATCTCTTCAACACGTGTCAGACACATGGTATCAGATGCACAGCATAATTCTGTGGGGCAGCTACAGGCAGGCTGGAAATCACCATCTCAGATCTATAAAACTGGTATACTTCATGGACCTGATCTTCAGCAAAGTGAAGGTGTAAGTGCTCATTACTGTCTGGAAAGCTGTGGAAGACAAAGATTAGAAGATGTTTCCGAGATGTACAACTTGGTTCAAGGAAAAAGTAACAGCAAGGAGCTGGCAAGGAGAACCACAGAAGTGAGTGTGGCACATGGCTGGATTTTGAGGAAGCTGGGGAAGTTGATAGTAGAACATCAACAGCTGGATTCCTGAGGAGTGGGACAGGGCTGGCCTCAGCGCATTTCTCTATCCGAACAAACTGATGTGCTTTGTCCCCTTTTCTTTTATAACCTCAGGACAGTTCGGGCATTAATAACGGTACAGTTTGAAAGAAAAAGATTCTACACCTCATTACCAGGCTTCCTGTTTGTGGGCTGGTGTGAGACCAAATTTGGGTTTGTTTGGAAAGCACAGCTAAGAGTTAAGCACTGCTATAGAGATGTTAATGTAGAACTAAATAGATCACTAGGAACCAAGTTCACCAACAATAAATCTGAGTTCAGTCACCCAGAAAACCCAACAAGGCTTTGATGCTATAGAAATTGCCTGAATTCTCCCTGAATGTCTTCCCTAGGCATGCAAAGCCACTTACAACTAATATGGCAAGACAAACCGTGTGGTTTCCTCGACTCATTAGGGATGGCTGCAGGTTGGTACTCTGAACTATAACTTTTAAAACTCCAGTTTCAGAATGGAACCTCACATACAAATCCAACTTTTACGGCTTCAGCATTACTCTTCTTAACTGCTGTTTACAAAATGGTGAAATAAACAGAAGTCATCGGAGTCCCACCCCGAGCCCTACAAAAGCACATATATTCAGCAGAGTTGAATGGATGAGAGATTGAGAAAGTTAACAAAAAAACACATTTTCTTCCTTTAAGAAATATTTCCTACTGACAGATTTTGGATTGCATGCTCTTTGAAATACTGAAGCTATCACAGCATGTTCCCAGAGAAAAAATACTAAGAGCTAGTAGCAGTAAGTGCAAAATATGTGACACGCACACAGACAAATACACCTCTCCAAATGTGCACATACATAAACACACCCACCAGATGCCATACAAAAACACACCTACAAAAAAACCAAAACACGTATCAATGAATGTAGTTGAACGAGTAATTTAACTTTTGGGAAAAGTCCAAAGGAAAACGTTCTTGCTCACGTTCAGGAATGAGTGCTTAGCAGGCCAGCCTCATCCTGAGCACATCCTTCTAAACCCTGTGCTACCACGGGAGTGCCTGGGGTAATGCATTACAGCAACCTGCATGGAATTTGGGCAGGGGAAGGGGAGATGGAAGAAGGAAGCCTTTGAAGAGGAGCACGGGGGCTAACCTTTGTGCTCCAGTCAATACTGTTCTGCTATATGGTCTCACAACCAAACTCAAGATTCATTGTGAGTTAGCTTAAGTTAATTTTAAAAATGAGAAATTAGAAGATGAGTAGTAGACATTAAGTAGATTTCTAAGCGTTAGAAAGGCCTTGAAAGGCTGGATGTAAGTCACAAAGTTCAGATTAATGTCCTGATATTACCGCATGCAACCTCAAGGAGTGAGGATGCTGCATCATGATTCTGGCTTGGGTTACTCAGGCTTCAAGCAGAAGGGGTTACTTTTAAAGATAATTCTATTCCTTACCATGGAATTAACATCTTTCATCTTGTCACAGACTTAGGGCTGATACATCAGATTGCAACTGGACACTTCTGATTATATGATTCTTCCAGAATTATTTATATAAAGTGACAGAATAGTCAAGAAGTGTTACAGCTAGTCACACCTAAAGAAGAAAAAGTAGGCTCTGCCTAGTTCACAGAAAGCAGGACATGTTGGGATGAACAAGCAGTTTTTCACTTTCACTCCCAAAACATACGTGTGCAAAACAAACAGGAAAACAATTCAGTACAGATTTCAAAAACAGAATCAGTGCGGATTTGCTACCCAGCAGGATTGAATGAAATAACAGTAAGTAAACTTCTGATAAAGCTGGGATAACTGTAAACTTCAAAGTGTTTAAATTTAAGCAATTAATCAATTTAAAGCTCAGTTTCATCTATCCAAACCTACAGATAAAAAAGGGGGGAAGTCCTTTACTTCCTGAGGGCAGAATTCCACAGCAAGTACACAGTGGCCCTGGAAATTAAGCCATGCTTTTTTGTGTTAGAATGTAAGAGACAGAGGTGAGGCTTCGAAGAGTTAAAAATGAAAATATTAAGCCCAAATGGGAAATCTTCATTTACTTTTTGATTGCTTTGAATATTGCCGACCTCAGCCGTTACGTGGAGTAAGCAGGACAGGGGAAGGCATGGAACTCATGGCCATAACCTTGGCTTCCCTCTCTGTAAAATGATGTTAACGCCATCTCAAATGAACTCTGCAACAATTGAATGAGGAGTTCAAACTGTTTTAATAATGTTATAAATACTTTCAAACTTTGTTTCTTTTTTCAAAAGCCAGTAGTGCATAAAAGAAATTAAGCAGAAAATTAATTCTCCCAAATGTCTTCAGTGAGTGGACAGAATTTCCAGCAAGAGCCAGCTTTTTGAAAGGAAAAAACGTCTCCTGATTTTGGCATTATAATCCAAAAATTCTCATTAGCTTCTTCAATTCATTTAATATAATTTACCCCTCCCTATAAGTTTTTAAGTGATGAAAGAGATTAAAAATGATCCCATAACAGTCTGTACAGTGTTTTACATTCACTGACCTTTTACGTAATTTGATCTGTTCCTTTGGATGTCTGTTCCAAGTGCGGTGGGTGAGAGCTTGATTTATAAACAGTGTATGCACACAGGGTTTTTATGTACTTTGTTCACACCATCAGGTTTTTCTGTAGTCATTTACAGTCTATTTGCAATTCATTAAAGCACTTTTTTGTTAAAACTGCCCTTTTTTTTTTTTTAATGTTTCTGTACTCAAGTAGGTTTTTTTCAAGAAAAGAAAGTCTTCAACTGCTGTCTTGTGCTATCTGTTAACGGGGTCCCTTGCTTGTACTTCATATTATGGATCTCACAGCTGCAGTGCAAAAGGGGCAGATTTGCTTTGGAGGAGGAAGCTTTTTATAAAAATCCAGCTCTCCTATTCTCTGCCTGCAGTGCAAACTAATGGAAGACCATTCTGCTCACCAAAATTCAAAGAAAATAGCTCTGAAAGAGCAGATTCCTGCTTTTCCCTCCTGTACTTACCAGGCAAAAAAACTGACATAAACAGAAGCAGTGTATAATGTAAGGCTCGTGCTTTATGCTCATAGTTTCTGGTGCAACTCGATTCTGTTCTTCAAAGTGGAAATGACCTTTCAGTGGTTGTCTTTTACTTTCTGCCTCCTGTTTTCCATTCCCTTTTTTTAGCCATGTACATAAACCTTTTCTTGTGCTGTAGTTTTTATTTTAGGTCTAGCAGAAAGGGTTTTTTCCCCTGCCCGTAGTAAGACTTTAAGAACAGTACAGTGGGTAAAGACAGAAAGAGCCTAAGAATTTAAAGCCTCTTCTGATTCCTGTGCAGTTAAGCAGCAGCTAGGTATGCAGCTTTTCCAGGGTGTAAAAAATGGGAATCTTCATCAGATGAAATGGGGAAGATGTCCAGGAGGGACAAACAGAGAAGATCCCAAGGCAGGAATTTAGGAGCTCTCAGTCACCAGACAAGTAAAGCCCACTTATCAGTGGCCAGCCTCTCAGAATTTTGAGGACCTGACTGATGCTTGTAATAGAACAATGTCAACAGAAGTTGACCTCCAGACCCCTCTTTGCCAGGAGTAAGTTTCTGCTTTTGGGGAGCACAGAATTACAGAATAACCCGAGTTGGAAGGGGGGGATCCGTGAAGTCTGAGTCCAACTCCTAGCTCCAAGGTGGCCCACCCAAAAATCAGACCACACATGACTGAAAGCCTTGTCCAGACACTTCCTGATCAAAGGGAAGCAGTGTTTTGTCCGAGACAGACACAAAAACCTTCCTTCCTTGGTGGTGTCTCTGCCCAACACTTTGTTTGACCACTCTCTTGCTACAAACTTGCTAAAAGCAGCAGCACAATTAGCAGTGCCACTTATTTCGGGAGGGATAAAGAGACCACCTTTGTTTCCTAAGATATCACTTTATAACAAAAAAATCCAAGCACATCCAAAATGTTTCCATTTCTCTCCAAAGATTCTACATATAGACTTTCTCTAATTCCTGTATCTGCTCATGCTTACTGAGGGGAATATACTGGATGAGGGAATAAACTGTGGCTGGTGCCTAAATACCAGCCACCCAGCAGGAGTCAGGGATGCGACATCATTAGCTATTTGCTAATCAGAAGAGAAGACATAGAACAATTCAGAATATGACCTATTTTTTTCCCCCTCTGCCACTTGCATACACGATAATTTTCCTTGAGGATAAAATCTCCTGTGTGAAAATGCTTGCTGGCAGGAAATCTCTTTTTGCTGCTGGTAAACTGCTTCGCTACTCCAATCTGAGGGGTTTCAGAGAAAAAGAATGGCTTGCTCCCTCTCCCTCACGCATCAGCTAATGCAGAATGTTTCACCGGTGTGTGAAAGGCTTTTTCTCTCTGTGGGGAGTATTATTTCTGATCCCCAATGCAGTAGTTAATAAAGTCTCAATAGTCTTTCCACCATTTCCCTCAGCTCCCGTTCACAGTCCTAAAACTCCACTGCTCCTGTCACTCTCCAGCCTCTCCAATCTTTTCTGCCAAATGATGTTTTCCTTAGCAGGAACTTCCAATGTAGCCCCAATTGTTTCTGTTTTATTGAGGGATTCCTCCTGAGTGGATTTTTCGATAGCATTTCTAACCACACCAGCAGCCACGCTGCTCTAAAGCAAAATTATCTAACAGCTTCCCAAGTTTAATAGCAGCAAAGGTTTTAATGCTATCTTACCCTAGTCCCCTGAGCCTGCAATAAGTTCCTTCTCCTAATATTCCATTATGTCTGACATACTCTTGCCATCCATAGAGAGAGATTGGATCTTGTACCGTGGGCTTCCAGGCTATCACATTTCTGCCTTTTCTAGCACATGTCCTGCTCTCCCTTGGAGGTCATTCTGCCTCCTCACAGCAGGCAACCATACAGAACAAGATTAGCCAAGAAATCTGACTTTGAAGAATGCTTTTTTTTTCTTTGGCAGAGGCAAGGCAAGTCTTTTTACAACATATAGCAGCTTTTGGCCTGGCTGTTTTCCTTCTTTCTAATGGTTATGAAAGCTGCTTCAGAATGAGCTGTTTCTCAGTAGCACGCAGGGCTCAACATGGTGGATGACTGCTGGTCCTTGTTGGTGCCAATCAGACCCCACTGCATATGGTCATAAAAACATGGGGTTAATACCCAGCAGATTGGGATCCAAGTCCCAGCTGTGCCAAAACTGAGCACTCATGGCACTCTTGATGCATCGGTCTGAAGGCATGGAATGTGCCAGTGTTCTAATAGTACAGTGATATTGGGTACAAGTTGGGTAGAGAGCTGTGTTCTGAGTTTTGCCAGCCAGTTTCAATTGACTTTGCAGGTGGCACCACGAGAGCACAAAGAGAGATGGTTCACTGATACTTGAGATTCTCAGCTAAGAAGCACTTGGTGATATCAAATTCTTCGTCTCTGAATGCTAGGTTAACCTCCTGTACAGGAATTAGAGCGTACACCTTCAGATATCCCTGCATAATCACCTGAAGATGGTTAGACCAACAGCACTTGCCAAGTAATTCTCACTGTATTTACGTATTATCACTGTCATCTCCATTACTTTAGCATGGCAGACACCAACTGCAAATACTACACTGTAATTTCTGACAGGTTCTCTAACATTTGAGAGGTATATTTATTTGTCTAGCCTCAGAATAGAATTATTGGAACTGTTATTGGAATGAAGGGTTGGTGAAAAAAATACGAGGGCAGCAGGGAATTCATAGAATCTTTCAATGGTTTAGGGTGGAAGGGACCTTAAAGGTCATCTAATTCCAACTCCAGATGAACTATATTCACATGGATAAAACTGTGTTATGTTAATGATTCAAACATGCAGTATATGTCTGTACTTCACCGGGATGCAGTCACGTTTTCTGGTCAGCACTGCTTGCTTCTTCTTGGTGCTAATGCAGTTGTACCACTGGTAACAACATAGGATTAAATGTTTGCCTTCATGTAACACTAAATATAACACTGTGGCAAAAGCACTGCACCAGCAGCAACTCATCTGTGTCAATGTTTCCACAGTCAGAACTGCAGGAGCACGAGCAAGGCGTGGACACTCACTGGAGAAGAGTACTGGATTTCATGGGGAGCTCATGCAGGAAGTAGCTGAAGTATTCAGATGCTGAGCCTCAGCCGTGAGCACTCAAACTGACCTAATAGCAGTAAGCAACATCAACCCCAACCATTTTTACACTGTGAGGGTAATGATGAATGCATGGGTAACTGCAGAGGCAGATTCACCAGAAGCTTCTGTGCATCTGCTCTACATTTAGTCCAAATCCTTTACAGTGCTGCCACACTGCACCTTTCATCTGCGGAAGAGGACTGCTGACTGCGTGGACTTCAGAGAAACGGGGCCCTGGGCAGCCTGGTCTGGTATTTGATGTGGAAGTTGGTGGCCCTGGCTGTGGCAGGGGGTTGGAGATTCATGATCCTTGAGGTCCCTTCCAACCCGGGCCATTCTGTGATTCTGTGATTCTGAGAGTGCAATTTGTATGCAAACAAAACATGAATATGGCATATAGAAGTCCAAGTCAGTGAAATAAGTTTGCAGTGAGCAAACTTCAGTTCACTGAAATTTAGCTGTTCTTTGTCTCCTCCCTGGATTTTTCTTGAATCACAGTTTTCCCCATCCCTGTCATCTCCCATGCAGTTTGTACATATTGTGTGATTTGGCAAATAAAATTAAACAGCACCTTTACTGCTAATGATGTGAAATATAGGCTTTTACCTGGGTCCACTGCTATTTAATGACCTAAATACTGTCCACACTTTTGATAGCTGGCTTAAAACTGTATTGATTTCCCTGAAGTTTCTGTTGCTTGCATTGCAAAGAGCTGCACTAAAAAGCAGTGACTCAGCTCGTCAGAATGTACAGCAGTTGTTAACATGTCTTGGGTGGGATAATGTAGTAAAGAAATCATAAGAGTAGGAAATTCTGGACTCAAGAGTTTCTTGACAACCGCTCTGATTATTCTCCTCCTGCTCATTGCCCTCCTTCTCCAACTCAGAAAAAGAACTGAAACAATACAGGATGTATTTATCCAGCAGAGTACATCGCTGCTCTACATGCAGTTTAACACTCCTGCTTCTCTTTCTAGATTCACCCCAAAATCTCACTCTTCATCTCTCACTCACGCACTGCAACTGATTCTATTCTATGACTTCACACCTTTCTTTCATAGGGTTTATCTTAACTGTGACATTAAATGCTGTGCTGTGCTGCACCTCTTGAATTCCACAGCACATATATGTTGAAGACTGCAAAAATTCTTCATTCCATTTTAAAGCAACTGGATGAAACTGAAGAGTCAACATTTAGAGCAACAGATCTTCTTTAGGATTTATATGAAGAATGAAGATTTGTTGTACCCATAAACTGAAAAAACCCTGACTTAGTCCATCCAGTCAGCACTCCGAGTTTTCAAGGCTCTGTGCTTGAAGTAATACTTATTTCAACAGTTCAGAAACATAGGGCTGTCCTCACAAAGTCCTTTTTATTTCGGGCGTCCGTGTTTTGTATCCGTGCCTGCAAAAATCTCCACCTTCTTCATGCTCCTTTTGGGAAGAGCTACTGAGTCAAACTGAGCCTCACAGTGCAACATTCACAGCTCTTACGACTTTGTTGTTCATTAGTATCTCAGAACCCTACTTTCGCTACCTTTGCATGCTGATGTTTCATCCTGGATACAGAATGGAAGCAGTTTGCTTGGCTGAGTGCTGCTGGTGCCCCAGCTGAGCCCACAGACAAGGCAAGGTGTGAGCAGAGATGGGGAGAGTGCAGCAGAAAATGGATGGCTGAACCCATTGCTTGGCAAACCCGTGTGAAACAGTAATGATTTGCAGGCACTGCAGAACAGATGATCTTTAAAGATTTAAAAGATAATATGTTCTCTTCTTTGAAAGAGAAACAGTGACTTTTCAGGTTGGAACAAATCCTTAGGCCTTCACTTGCAGTTTGTATGGAGTCAAATGACAACTCCAAAACAATTCCCCTCCTTACCTCTAGTGACCTATTGAACACTGAGATTGTCTGGCATCTCTTCTAAGGCATAATAATAAAAATAATAACTACAGTGGTGGTTTTTCTATCAGCATAAATATTTATAGTTACATTTGAATAATATTCATCCCATTTTCGTAATAGAAAATAACCTAATGATGTGGCAGGTTATGCTAGTCCGGGGGTTACTTATTTGCAGATCAAGAAGAATTTTGTTACAGACTGGGAAATATAAATTAGACAGATCTTTATTTCAGTATCTCTGCTTCAAATGAGATGCTGCCTTTAATCACCCCACAAGGCACAAGATTTCTTCTTGTGGAATATGCAGTGTGAAGATTCTCCTCTGTTTACACTGGTGAAGGCAACTGGTTTTTCTTTCACAGGAAGGGACGATTCTACTCCTCCTCCATAGAATCATTAAGGTTGGAAAAGCCCTCTGAGATCCCCAAGGTCAGCCCCAGCCCCATCGTGCCCACTGCCCACGTCCCTCTGTGCCACAACCCCACGGCTCTGGAATACCTCCAGGGAAGGTGACCCCCTCACTTCCCCAAGCAGGTTGTGCCAATGCTTGGCCACTCTTTCAGAGAACGCAATTTTTGTCATATCCAACCTGCATTTGAGGGCGCCGTCTCTGCCTTTATTCAGTGGCACATGCCTGTCCTGCTGATGGATGTAAAGCAAGCAACCTTGCCATAAAGAAATCATGACCCAAGACTATCAGTGCCCACGGTTTCACTGGGCTTTGCGTACAGCTCTTAGGGTACCAACACAAGAATTAGTTTTCCATTACTTCATGGACTGGAGCAGAGCAGTTTCTTTCTCCACTTAGCAGTGAAACTTTGACCCTTCCCTACTCTTCTACTTGCTCCTGCTTGTGCAGGTCCCTTCATTTCCACTCTGTCACTGCCATGCCTTAAAAAAGTAAAAGAATGAAGCACACCTTCTATTGAAATTTTTACCCACAAATGTCATGCCTATATATGCACAGGACTATGTATCAAAAGATCTGAATGGTGTCATTACCAACGTCATTTTATCTTCTGATGTGAAATATAACCATTTTGCATTATTACAGTTTTAAATGTCTGTTGTTAGGACCTATTTATAACTACTGAAGTGTTTCCCTTGAGTACCCTTAGCAACTAATTTCAGGATCTGGATAAACGGAAAATAAACTCATGCCAGCCTATGTAGACATGTATCAAATCAAATGATTACAGAAAATTAATCTTTCTATAGCTGTTTATCAAGTCACAAGAAATCAAGTGCATTTTAAACGCATGAAGCTCAGTGTTGGCAAAAAGACAAAAACAGAAACAGCAACCACAAAAACTCACTTCCAGCCAACCATAAACATGGGTGCTATGAACAAACCTGAACCTGAACTACTGCCTTCAGAAGGAAAAATGAAAGGATGAGTGAAAGGTTAAATGCATTCTTCTGCAGAGGCTTTGGGTGCTCCTTGAGGAAAGGATTTGCCCACTGTTAAACGAGATAATTCTTTAACTTACCTGTATATAGTTTGGGTTTTTTTTCCAAGTTTCTTTCTAGGAATTCTGCAAGCTAGAATACTGAGGGCCAAACCCAGCAGGAGATTTTGCTGCTTTTGCAGTTGTGTCACCATAAACAAGGTGAGGATTTTGGCCCGGAAGCACCGAGCACTTTCCTATCTGCTGCTGGCACTAACTTGCGCTTGGCAAAGCCAGCTAGGGCTGCTTGTGCATCTGTCGCTCTCCTCCCTTTGAGCCCTTAGGGTCCCTTCATTTCCAGACACCCAGGCACAGAGAGTGCTGCCCTCTGACAGGTGATGGCATGGAGCGATCGGCAAGCACGGCCCTGCCACACACAGCCTCTGGTTCTGCATATTCCCGCAGCCACATATTTATTTAATGTTAATGCCTCGCTGTCTTGACATTCGTGATGTGCTAAGCTAGGAAAGTAATTAAAGTTAATTTCTACTTGGGGGAGGATGAGAAAAGGTGGGGGGGGGAAGCCTCACTGTACATTCTTATTCATATTTCTTCTCTGTTTTGTGATTCTCAATCGGAGTTTTCTAATAACAGATCATTTCTTTTTGTCTAACTTTAATCTGGCCCTGCTTGACAAGCACCATCCTTTTCATTGAAGGGTAAGACCACTTAAAGAAAGGCCAATAAGCCCTTGCACTGCTCAGCTGACTAGGGTGATTTGTCACCCTGTGCAGTGGTGGTCACACCAATGGATTTATCTCAAGGTAAATGGAGATGCTGAGACCTGGGACCTGGAGCTTTGATTAAGGCCCCCTTTTTGTAGTGTTGATAGATGTTGCTTGTGTTTATCTATTTGAAATGCCACTAAATCTGTGAATACAATGGAAAAAGAGAGTAGTTTGCAGCTGAAAACATATTAGTGATTTATGTTTCACTAAGAAGCACAATAAAGAGACAGAGGCTATTAAGAGGAGCTATTTTCATGAGAAATAGTTCTGCTTTAAAACATTATCAGCCACACCTTGATAAAGACCTACATGCATGCATAATCGTGTTTACTTATCTCTTTACTTGAGTGCAGTATACGTTTGGAATGCACAGCCCCAAATTATTAATAAGCCAGTAGGTGCTTTGCCATGCAGATGTGTAAGAATAGGATACTTTGCATGTTAATTGTCTTCCAGAGGAACAGAAAGTGTAAAGCTCTGAGCCAGGGCTTCAGATGGACTCTGCATGCCTTAAAACAGCTTCAAATCCTCGTGACCATCACTGCCTGCATTTATTCACAACATTGTAGTAGAAATAACCAGTGGGGTGACACAAAAGGATTATAATGCATTGATATAACTTATAACATGAATCAATGTCAACAAGACGCACCCATTTAAATGAATAGGGTCAGATGAGAATGCTGTATCACCCTGACTCGTGTGACAGTTACAAATGCATAACCTAGTATGCATAATAGGAGTGTACAAACCGGTAGAGATTTGTAAACTTGGTTCATTTCAAGCAGAACTGACCCACAGGAATGGAAAAAGGAAGAGCCAACTGAGCTGTCTAGCAATGAGTGGCTTTGTAGTTTGTTGTTTAACGAAAGGCATAATGAGGTTTCATTTTCTCAAGCTTGAATAGAGCACATGGACCTAAAACACTACTAGGTAGCCAAACTGCTATTTATCTACAGCATTCAATTAAAAGAAAAAGATAACACATCCACTCCCAAACACATTTCTGTTTACAGATGCAAAATAAAGCTTCTTTAGCCTGCCTCATGTATGCAAATATATAGGCAAACTGCAATTACATGTTTGGAATTAACTGCGCCATGTTATGATTTATTGAAACATTCTGAGGATTTCTCTTCAGCACTAATGAACGGGGGGTGGGAGGGTTGCTGTATAATGTGTGTGCACCTGGAGCATGAAAACTAGTACAGTAAGTTATGTACCTGTAGGGCGATGCTCTGCTGCGGCTTGGCACTGCAGTGTGCTGACAGTCTAGCAAAGCTCTTAAATCTGGACAACACCTGCACCTCATTTGCTTTACAGAAGCGCCATGACCTGACTGCTGATGGTGAGCCCTCCCTTTCATCCTCAGGATTATGACAAGTTATTAATTGCCACCATTAGCTGCAGCAGCCTGCTTGAGATCTCTGCTGCTCTCTGGAGGTGAGAAACTATGTGTGTGTGAATGCAGAGAGAAAAGACGTGAAGCACTGGGGCAAACAGAGCAACAATCTGCCCAAAAGGGATTGTGAGATTGTGAATAATTTATTAGAAAACATTTTTCTTTGTCCTTCCCACAGACCCACAAATCCTCCCTAAGCGCTCCTTACCAGCCTTGCAGATAATGTACTTACACATCTCAGAGCTTGCTAAATAGACTGAACAGGCCACAGAGTTCACTCCTAAACACCGCATCTTCAGAGCACCTTGCACAGATCGAACACTTTCACCCTTTCCTGGAATCATTTCCTACAGATTTTTTTTGTAATTAGGTAGAATATAAAATGACAGTTCAATGCTAGGAAAACATTATTATTTGAGAGGCTTTTTTGTAACTATGTACTGAATTTGTCAGTTCCCAGCCCCAATAGGCCAAATTTCAGCACGGACTGACATCTAATTTCATCATTCTGCACTGAAATTCCTCAACCTGCCTCACTGACATTTTCAAACACCAACATTTTCAGCTACCTAATTGTGGCTGAATCTCAGATGCGAGAAAAAGCAAATTCAAAACAAGGTTACGTTGGTAACTTCATTTTCCAGGCCAGAATGTTCATTTTTCTATCATCAACATGTACAGTCACTAGCACACAATGAGTATATTTGGGTATAAGTGGCAAAAGATAGTAATTCTTAGAGGGGTCAGAGAGGGACGATGGCAAGAAGCATGAAATATTAACTGATGTCAGCAAAATTAGCTTTGAGGGAGCTGCGCTAGTTCAGAGCACCTGCAGGCTGCCTGGAGATGGGCTCAGCAAGGGTGGGCTCCTGCACAGAGCTGCAGGTCAGCAGGCCTGTTAACCTCCACCTTCTCCTTTCAGAGAAAAGGGCAAGGAAGAAAGAAAAGGACTAGTGCATGCCTCAGCTTCATCCAGATCAAGAGCCAGAATGTGCTCAGTGTGGCTGCCAGACCTAGCAACTGAGAAGGACCTCAGCAATACAGGCACTCCAGTGGTCTAAATAAAGGAGAAGAGTTGAGCTGTCGGAGGCCCAAGTCCACCCTAAGGGAAGGACTACAAAACAAAAGCAGGCTTCAGTTCAGCTAGATGTTTCTCTAGCTTGCAACAATAACAATGTTGAAGTAACAACCTCCAGAGCAGCTGCCAACTGGAGTGCAAACCCACCAGGACTCCAGAATGTGCTGCAGCCCTGATGGGATTTTCTCTGGCACCAGGCAGGACTCCTGAAGCACGCCATATTCTGCTTCCCATCGCTGGGCTATAGGTGCACCCTTACTTTAAAGCACCATGTGGAGATGAAGAAAACTGCTGAATTAAGCTGAACTGCAGACCATTTCCTTGTATTTCAGAAATCCCTGTACGGTCTTTGCAAGACATCCAATATCATCACATTCAAACTCTAATAGAAAAATACTGTATATTTGACAGAATAGATTTTAAATACAATACATGCTGCTTTTCATTTTTGTTCCACATCTAAACTTCTAAATTCCTCTGCCTGGTCATCTTAAAGTTTCATTTTAAATAAAAGTATTGCATTTATGTGTGAAGATAAGTTAGATAGAGAATGCTCACACCAAAGCCCTATCCCTTATCTGCCAGGGCAAGAAGTGACCAGGAATGATTCTAAAGGCCATATTTAAGTAGAATGCATTTATAACTGGGATCAGAATTAAGAAAAATTAATATTAATTAACATTAATGTTAATTAATTAAGAAAAAAACACAGAGGCCACCAGAAAGCTCTTCAAGAACTACGGAGGCCAAACATTCTGTGCAAGCAGCCCCATAGAGCACAGGTTTCTCTACTTGTTACACATAAGCTTAAAGTATTGCTTCAGTATGCTTGTTCTCACGGATGTTATTTCTCCATCTGAACTGCAAGAGCAGCACAGGATTTCGTACCCCAGCAAACCTTTTGTGCTTCATGACAACAAAACCAGGTGGGAGGTACAGTTTGTTCAGATCTCAAACAGCCAACAAATAATAGTATTAAACTGTTAGAAATAAAATAGAAGTCTGAGCTTACCAAGATGTTTACTGAAACTTCAGGTCAAAGGAATGCAAACTTGCAAATCATTTTTCAGTTTCCTTCGTGCGGTGACCCTCCTGTCAGCTGGGAGGCAGCCTGAGGAACGCTCCAGCCAGCTCTGGGGTGAGAGCAGGGCAGATCTGGAGGCTGCACATCCAGCTCCAAACACCACAGCACTCCGCTGTGTTCAACTTTTCTTGTTCAAACTTTTTTGAACTGAACCGCTGTGTTCTACTTTTCTTGTAAAAAGGGTAGGTATTTACCACAAGAGCAAGCTTGACCCGTGTGCTCTGCAGTTGCTCCCCACTCTGTGCCATCATGGCGGCAGCTCTTCCCGCCCAGCAGCCCAGCTCTGTGCCATCATGGCGGCTCTGTGCCATCATGGCGGCAGCTCTTCCTGCTCAGCAGCCCAGCTCTGTGCCATCATGGCGGCAGCTCTTCCTGCTCCACAGCCCAGCTCTGTACCATCATGGCGGCAGCTCTTCTTGCCCATGAACCCAACCTGGCCCTGGACACACAGCCATCGCCTGCAGCACCCACACAGCAGTGTGCAGTGGGCCCTGTGGGCGCAGGGCAGGACGGGCTCAGTCGCTGTTTGATGTGTGGTGATACATTGGCTGAACACGGTCCTGTGAATGGTGAAATATACACAGCCATGCTTTCTGTTTTGAGAAAGGAATTTGAGAATGAGTTTCAAGATTGCTGAAAAAAGCAGAATTTTTTGGCATAATCGTGACTCCATTTACAGTCAACGTAAATACATTGCCTGTGGATTTTAAATGGAATGCGTAGAGTGGCAGTCTGACATCCAGTTCAAAAATCTGGTCATGTTTCTGTGCCAGACTTTTATCAGCCCTCTTTTACCAGAGAAATACCCCTCACTTCACCATCACACCTTATCCACAGCATCCCTTTTGGCACTGCATACATGTATGACCAAGGATGAAGCACAGGAAGAGTAAAATTTCATCCAAAATCTGTGCTGAACACCTTGAGAGCTCACTGAAAGCTGCAGCCAGTGCCACTGAACCAGGCTGATGCATTAGTGTCACAACAGTGACACCACATATCCCACTGGTTTTAGGGCTTTAGCTGCTCTTTTTGATGTTTTAATAAATATATATAAATTTTTTTAGCTATATACATTAACAATATCATAGTCTGTATATTGGCCCAAGACAATTCCCCTTCACTCAGCACAGCCCCAGCAAAGCAAAAGGTTGTACACCTATGCCATAACATATTGCTTTCTCCAAGCCCCCATCCTTCCCTTTTGATCAGCTTTTCACAGCACTGCAATGCTGACAGTCAGACTTCTCAGCCCTAGGTTGTGCCCATCCATTTGCCCTGGCTCAGTCACCTAGCCCAGGAGGCCCAGCATGCCCAATCTCTTCCTCCTCGTGAGCCTTAGAACATGTGTAACACCATGCATTCAGCCTTTGCAACAAGCAGGAATGGCAAGCACTGCATTCTTTCATGATTTTACATTAAAAATTATTGTAAAATGTCTGTTATCACTCAAACCTAAGTTACAAATATATATAGAAACAGAAACATTGTTTTCTCAGGATGCTACAAATCAACTTTGCATTGGCCTTTTGTCATATAGCAGTTGTTAAAGCTGACCTCTAAAATTACTGTAAATGTTTCGAATCCTTTGTGTGCTCAGTAAGCCACACGTAGAGCAATCCGATGAGAAAGGACAGTTCCTAAGGGCTAAGTGAGAGACAGGATTTTCACATTTGAACTCAGAGCCTTTCAGCCCTGAGAACTTCAAGAGCAGCTGCAAACACACAGATACAATGGAATAATCAGAGAAAAGAATTGTCAAGTGTGAAACACTGTTACAGCTGAATAAGAATATATATTTTTTAATAAGGATGTTGACATAGATCTTATCTGTTGAGTGTATCTATGTAGAGTAGGCCTGAAGCCTTTGGCATCTGTTTTGAAATCACCTAATTAATTCAACTAATTATTTATCACAACCCAAGCCATTCCTGCTAAGTGTTCTATAGAGCACCTGGAGATGTACGAAGCATATAATCCCTTAATGCCCTCATTAATAAGCCTTAACTTTTCGTTAGCCCTGAAGTGGTTGGGCTGTTGGACTTGATGATCTTTGAAGGTCACTTCCAATGGAGCTACTCCATTCTATTCCATTCTTCAAACGTCATTCTGAGCTTCAGACCAGTGATACAAAAGCACTGATGCATTTTGAGGATCTCTATCAGACAGCTTAAGAGATAACTGAAACTTTCAGATAGCACAGCTGATTTGTTCTGCATTTCTACAATGAAAATGTTAATATTTAGAATGCACTACACTGTGTGGGGCACAGAACACAGCAGGTAAAACAGACTAATCTTGAGCTAAATCTTGTTAGACTACACAGTAAAACCTGCTGGTGAAATTCAGTAGCCGGTGTTGGTCATGTATTATTCTTCATTTTCAGGTGCCCGTTTGCACAACAGAAATAATGATCTGTTTGCACTTTTTTCTTATGGAGTACATATGTACTTTTCCTTACATTCAGCACCCTTTGACATAAACATTAAAATGCATTGAACAGGAAAATAAATGTTGTCATTTTTAGCAAGCCAAAATGTTATGGTATCCAATATGGACACACACCTAAACCACAAATGGGCTTCCTCAGTGTTGGTTTGAGAACCAAGCCTCTCAGGTGGAGGCAGCACAACGGGGAGAGAGGCAGAGGGGTTCAGCCATGAGCAAGCTGTGTACACACGCAAGGTGTGTTTGTTTCTGTAGGAATGAATAGAGTCACTGTGAGGAGCAGTGTTATTCTAACACCTCTTCTCTCCTTGGCTCTGTGGCCAGTTCACATGTAGCTGAGTGTTTCCATGGAGGAGCGAATCCATCTGTGTTTTCTCACCTGCAGGTGTTGGGGTTTTAATTAAAAGCTCTAGCTAATATGTTGCTATTTTGTGAAGGGATGTAAATTACAGCAAAGACGAATTATGAATGATAATGAGAGGCAGAATAACTCACTTGTAGTCATTTCCTTCATTTTTCTGCAATGCTCCTTTCCACTGGAACATAGTGAAGTGTGCTTTAATGAAATAATCCAGTATTAACACTAATTTACTCTCATGCTTTCTTTACACATGCAAGCAAAAGGAATATTTCCACTTGCACAGGATTTGCATCAGTTTAATAAGCACAACCACATGAGAAGCACGACGCACCAAACCTTAGGATACGTGATGCAGACTGGACTTCTTAAAAAGAGCTTAAACAATGCTAACAATGTTCAAATTCCAATGCAGGTAGCGAAACACTGTGCTATCTGCAATCATTTGTCATTTGAGCTGTGGCAGTCTGTATGTACAGGCACACAACCAAGTGCCACAGCCCACACGGGAGCATCCCAACTCTCAAATCTTTGGATGGTTTGGATCTTTTCTGCTCGTTACTATTAGAAGGTAAGATTGATCAGAAAGCTCTCACTTCTCTGCACATGTCAGGACTAGAAGCATTTCTGTATGTCTCCTACAGTGAGATTGATTTACATTTGTGAATCTCATTTTCAGAACAGAATACAAATAACTCTATCATGGCTCACCAGAATGCTCCTACATCATTCTCCTCATATCTGACATGATTGGTATGGAAGAATCCCCCTCAAAAATTGTTGTAGAGGAAGTTTTTAAAAGTCCCTAAATTATCATTAGGACATCTGTATATTGTAAGTATGGTTCACAATATTCTGCCCTGGATTCTTGCATCTCCAGACCTCAGCATCACATGAGTGCTAAGAGATGAGAGCAAACAGGGCCAGGCTGCCCTCAGTGCTGCAGGAGAAACCCAATAGAAAGAACAGTGATTAAAACTGACCCAAGAAAGCAAATGGAACCTGGGTCAATATTGGAGGACTCTGAGGTGTTAAAGAGCCATAATATGTGGTGGAAGCTCCACTGCAATTCCAGAATGACATCTCTCACTCCCTATCAAAATACACAGTATAGATATGCCTCATGTCTGTAAAAATTTCAGAAAAATAAACTTGCCATTCGAGGTGAAAGAACAGGAGAAAAGAGAAAGCTGATAAAATGACAGAAAAAAGGAGAAGAATGGTTTGTGGTGTGGCAAAAATGCAAAAAAATAAATAATTCTGTACAGAGGTGGGAAATGGTTGGCTGTTGGGTGAGAGGGCATGCCTGGGCACTGAGATAGCAAGGAGAGAATGAAAAAAAATAAAGAATAAAACAAGGGCAAGAACAACAGGGAAGAACAACAGAGGCAGGAGGGCAGGAGACATGAAGCCCAGTGCCAGAAAAAGCACTTCTTAATTACACCTAGGCAGGTTTGCTATAGGCAGTAACATAACCTGTTCATCAATGGGAGATGAAGTGTGCACTGTTTGTCCTCCGGCCATTTGTCTGCAACAAGATGTGTGTTCAGTGGGTATGGATTCTTTTCTTCTTTCTTAATATACATGTTGAATTTTCAGTTTACAGATGGCGAGGTCAAACAAATACTCCTTCCCCTGCACAAAAGTGTCTTCTCAGCATCAGGGAATTGAGTAGGGAGGGAAGAATCAAATACAGCTTTCAAAAGGAAAGAGATCTTTAAGTGTTCCTTGGGATATTTTATGTTCTGGCTTCTGGAATCATCACAACTAAGAAAAGTAACACTGAGACCTCCAGCTTTGACCTTTTCTCCTTTCTCTGCCTGCTCCTTCCCTTTACCCTGCACAGGTACATCCATCAGGGCTCTGCCTCAGATATTTAGCAGTACCTAAGCAGGACCAAAGCCCTGCACCTGCCAAGTAGGCACAGAAGCTGCTGTGCAGATAAGAACACAGGCCAGCCTGCAGCCCTGCTACCCAGGGATCCATCCAAGTGCAACACCACATGCAATAGCAAGATGGGACCTTTTCCCCAAGAAACCTACCATCTGGATGCAGTTAGCTCAATTAATCCCTCAGCTCCATAATCATTGAAATAATAGAATAGAATCATTAAGGTTGAAGAAGACCCATAAGAACCCCAAGTCGTAACCCAGCCTATCTACACTGTGTGCTCTTACCACGTCCCTCAGTGCCACATCCCCATCATTCTTGAACACCTCCAGGGATGGTGACTCCACCACTCCCTGGGCAGCCTGTGCCAATGCTTGGCCACTCTTTCAGAGAAGAAATTTTCCTTAATATCCAACCTGATACCTTGCAGCAGAGCCCAGCAAAGGTCCCCCCGGGCTGTTTTAGCAGACTGGCTGACTGTGTGTGTGTGCGTAGCACAATCTCGTTTGCATTCATAATTACATCCCTGCCAGTGATCTGACTCTTCATCTTTTTGTCAATCATCAATCACATCCAGACACAGCTGATATAACATTGTCACTTGCATGTTTCGAGGATGTGTCACAGCAACAGTTCAACATGCCATAAATTCACTTGCAATGCACTGAGCACTCGGAGCACTGCGACCTGGAAGTAGCAGAAGACAACGTGTGCACCAGGGTCACTCAGCACCAAATGCCAGCTTGGTGAGCATCACTAGCAGCATGTTTTCCCTTTCCTTAAGGAAGGTATATCACTGATCATTATAAATGCATAGTGATTGTAAGGCTACATTCCCATCAAGGGGCTGATGAGTCATTAAAACCCCTCAAGCTTTGTTCTCACAGTTTATTGCCTCATCATCATCACCACCCCTTCATGAAATTATTGTCTTTTAATTAGCTCTAGCCCTTTCATTAGTGCTTGTATCACTGCAGACAGAGAAATAGGGAAACAGCTCAAATAAAGTATCTGAGTGCCCCTTCTGAAGATAGTAATAAGGTATTAGCAGCGTCATTTAAAATAATGGCTTTTACGACATGGCAAACTATTTTTTTTCCTAAATGAAGGAAAACCTTGTTATGTTTCTTGATCCCTGCTCCAGAGGTGCAAGGATTTCAAAAGCAGTCGTTCAGGAGTGCCTGGAGCTCCGCTCCCCTACAGCAATGCTGCAAACCCACACGGTCTGCATCTCCAGTGGAAGATGTTGATTGGGATATATTAAATAATAGCAACCATCCCAACTGTAGTCATCTCCTGTATTTAAAACACGGGTTTACATGCTTCATAAATTTCAGTATTTGTAATTATACAATATATATGAACGGAGTGAGCGAAAGCAAGCATATATATTATGGGAAGAAATAGTATTATCGATCCTGTATTGCAGTGCACAAGAAAATTAGTTAACCATACAGTTCATTGGTTTAAAGATGGCAGTAAAGCTTAAACGCATTCTGTTGTGAAGTTAAATATAACTGCCAGGACACAAATAGAACAATTGCTTCACACGGATTTCCCTGGCAGCTGAGGGATTCGTGGGCTGGATCCTGCCCACAGCATGTGGCTGCAGACCCAGAATAACCCTGCAGGAATAAGCTGTGTTACTCCACATTTGCACCACAGTAACCGGAGCAGGATTTGGGATCCTGAGGTTTAAATGAGGCTTATGTAATAAAAGGGGAATTTATAATGGTTCCCAGCGGAGCTGGAAGGCAAGGTGAAAGCTCAGCAACACAAACACCAGAGATGGACTTCAGATCCCCACCACAAGTTAGTTTATCTAAAAGGCTGCTTCCTTTTGCTTCTTATGAAAACAAATCTGACTGAGTGGAACTACTTCTGCTTGGATATTAGGAAAAATTCCTGCTCTGAAAGAGTGGCAAAGTGCTAGCAAAGGCTGCCCAGGGAGTGGGGGAGTCATTGCCCCTGGAGGTGTTGAGAGCTGTGGGGATGTGGCACTGAGGGACGTGGGTGGTGGGCATGGGGCATGGGCTGGGGGTGGGCTTGCAGATCTCAGAGGTCTTTTCCAACCTGAACGATTCTGTGATCCTAAAGGAGGGGCTCCTAGGAGTTCAATGTAGTCTGCCATAGGCTCCTCTGGTTTTGATCACTCCCAGCTGTGTTGCAGACATCAGACTACATCTGCATGGGTTGGAGGCTGGCACTCCAAGACTGTTGTGGATGTCAGTACATGGCAACAATGGGAATCGCATAGGAAGCAGCAAGATTCCCAAGCAAGAAAGATGTCCCATATCCCATTCTTGTTCCTACCAGGCTTTTGCCTCGTGAATTTCAATGTGTCCCTCACTGCTCCTTCCCTCTGCACCGTGCGAGATGGATGGGGGCTACAGAGGAGATGATGCAAGGTTTAATTATCCTGCAGTGAGGAAGATCTTCTGTCTCCCTCGGAAAAAATTCTATGAAAGCCCCCAGTAATGTCAGAGTGCCTCACACCAACCCCCCACAGCCACCAATAGTTCCCCCCAGGCTGCTGGCTGCATCGGAGCCGGAATGGGAGCGGAGCAGTGGCAGTCAACAGAAAATACAAGGAATTGCAAAAATACTGGGCAGGAAGATGGAAAAAATAATAAATTCTGCATTTAATTTCTCTCCCCCCATTTCATACAAATGTGATCTAATTTAATTTAACAGAAATCTCTCTCCTGAATGCTTCGAAAAGGTTAAAACGCAATTTTCTGAAACTAAGTTATTAGATAGAGGAATATTAACCTTTGAGCCCCATAGACTTTTACTCTTTTTTATCTCCTTTTCATTTTTGTTTGTGGGTCTATTCATTTTGGGCGATCTCGGCGGGTTGCTAGGTAACAGGCGCCCGGCGCGCAGGCATCTCGCTCCATCCGTCTCCTGGCTCCATCCGCCTGGTCCAGGCCTCCTCCTTCCCCAGCCCTGGCTGCCGGCAATGCAGGCCTGCACGGAGAGCATTTATCACGGCCTCGCTCAGTAATGGCCACTCAGTGGAGGGGAAATTGAGCTGACCCGAAGGCCAAAGCTGTTAGGGAGACTGGTGGGAAGGGTAAAAGGGTCACGGTACCCTTTTCCCACCCACTTAGTGGGCAGTAAGCAGTAGAACAGCAGTGCCACTGTTTTCACTAACATATCCTGAGGCTTTGCACCTGAAATAAATGTTTGTTTGACATTAACAATAAAAAAAATAAAAATCCGGTTCCTTCACTGAAGCTGGTTATGCTGTTTAAACTTCCGCAAGGTAGGGGTAGAGTGGGGAAACCTGCTTAAGACGTGATTTGCTGCACACCCCTGACAATGCAATTATTTCCTTTCGATAGCAATAACTCTCATACGTTCCCATCCTCTTTGATTTAGAGAAGGCACGGATCACAAAACCAAAACAGTAAGCCTTTTGTTTCCTTTGGGTCAAAAGCACCACTTACCACGAGGTGCCTGAAGACACAACTTCTGTTGACAAAGCAAATAAAGAAATAAAGAAATTGCGCCAGCCCCAAAGCAACCGAAGCGCAATTACGGTCTGGTTGATGCTTCTGAATGGCTGTGGGATAGAAGCACTTTCCAACTCTAAACTAGGGAATTCTCTTATCTGGAAGCATTCGCCAACTGGGAGACAAAATATTTTCTAATAGAAACTGCGTGGAAGATACTGGAGAGGCACTGTCCCACCCGTGTTGTGCCTTAAGGACCCGAACCTCCAAGTAGGATCTGGTGTTAATCAGTAAAATAGCATTGCTTCCCACTGCTTTCCTCTCAAACAGATGCAGAACTGTGAGAAGAATAAGATTTCTCCCACTGTATGGAGTGTTCTCAAACAACAATATTTAACCAACAAAAAAGAGACCGAGTCAATCTCGGTTTTAGTGATTCCCAGGAAAGTCATCAAATAAAAATGTGAACTTTAAAATTGATCAGGATTAATTTCACTGACACTGTATCATAACATATATCTCTTCAGAGACTCATTTGTTGGGCTGCAGATGCAAAGAAAGTAAGGAAAGAAATAAATCAGAATACAATAAGGCAATTAGACTTTTGCCATTGATAGAATACTAAAAATGTCTGATTTATCAAAGCGTTAACAAACAGAAGTAAACACAAGACGTATATTTGCCAGCAAAATACCTAAGAAAAATAAAATAAGAAGCAAAGCCGTATTTATCAATACATTTAATTTTCTAATATTGTACCTTTTGATGCAGAATGCTGTTTCAACTGCTAATTTCAGGAGTGCAGCAGTATAAAATGATTTATCACATGAATACCAATACAGCCAAAATCCTGTTCTCATCTCTATGAAATTATCTTGCCCAGAAGAGAAAATTCTCATATATGCCATTATGTGCGTATTAAGGATAAAATATTAAAGATTTACATGCACACATATACATGCGCGTATACCAATCTAATTTCACAAATATTATATTGAATTTCAGTGTGATTATGAGAGATTCCTTTAAAAACTCAATGATTTGGAGCTCAGCAGGATTTACTGGAGATCCAGATAGCAGTAATGCTCCTCATAATATTACTAAAGGCATGAAACACTCACATATTTCACAGTTGCTCCGTTATAATAATACAATGAAAACAGTCAGATTGCCAGCTTTATTTCCTATTTCTGGCTACAGGGAGGTAGAATCTAAATGATCTGATGTACTGCTGGCTCATGTATCGCGTTTAGGCTGCTTACTGCGCTCGAACACCTGCAGAGATGGCAAAAGGAAGTTCAGAGAGTGGCTTCTGAAACATCTGAGCAGATTTAAGCCTTAATCTGGAGAGAAGATGAGATGCTGGGTTATCTAATGAACTTGAGAAATATCTAATATCAGGGGGAACAATTTCCTCTGTGGAATGGAAAGAAAGGGATCTCCTTCATACGGGGTCTCTACTAAGGAGATTCCCTGCCATTGTATTCATCATTTTTCTACCGAATAGCATTAGGGCACCTGGGCAGCTCTAGAAAATTTCTAAGACTTCTGTAAACGATTCAGAACAAACTCAGAGCTTTTCAGAAGAAGGAACAAAGCCAAAAGAAATTAATTATTTTAGAAAGAAAACGGAAAGGTAGGGACTTGTGAAAGGCAGTCAAACTGAGACGTAATAGTCCTGTGAGTGTCTCAACTCTTCTTGGTCCAGTATCTGAAGTTTAAATTATTAATAATAAATAAAAAATACTATGATAGAAATCTAACAGAAAAATTACCTGTGCAGCACCAGTATAATACACAGGGGTTATAATTCCCCATCAACTCCATGAGATGAATTTTCCAACCAGTGTTTAAAACCAGGTGTGCATTTTCTCCTATCACCTGCTTGCCCAACAACCATTACACCCTATTCTAACTTGTGCTTGAGCAGCATTTTCCCTCACCAAATCTAAATGCCGGTTTGAAAAAGTGATCTGCAAATATTCCAAACAAGAAGGAATGAAGTAGCGACGCCTTACTGATGTGGACACAACTGATTGCTCCGACCAATAAATCTGGTTTTCACAAACAGCAATGGGAAGCTCATCACTGGAGTTACAGAAGGTCTGTAAGCAGCAGAGAAGTATTTAAATATGAAATTATACAGAAAGCAAAGCATCAATGTTGAACTGCTTTTCTGTGATAGCATTTGTTCACCATAATCCTCCTGGAAACCAGACTAGATGTCCTGAAGCACCCTGAACTGGTTACTTAACGTTTAGCAAATCTGGAAAGCATAGGATAAATCATGAGCATGGTACCAACCTGGACCTGAAAAGCTATTTTAAAAACAAAGCAGGATTGTATAGTCTGTAAAATAAAGCTATCATACTTTCCCCTCATGTCCCTGTTATCCATTGCTGGAAGTATAACATATTGTCTCTTGTCAGGAACCAACATGGAAAGGAAATTACGTGGCTGTCTGAAGTTATGTCTTCACTGCAGAGCAGTCCTTCACTGTGACTTTGCACTGATGGCTCTCTGATGTTACAACACAAGAGAAGGCCCAGCAGTTTTCTTCTGTTGTAACTTGCACAAATCCGCCTCACACCGAGGAAGAGAAGCAACCACAGCTCACTACATTGGGGTGATGGTAACATGTTCAACTACTCTGTGCTGTCCTATTTTTTACTTTAAAAAAAAAAGTGAAGAAAACAAAGGAAAGATTAAAGAATATCTCGAGCAACGATGCCTACTGTAATGTGATGCAAGCCTGACGCATTCAGAAGCACAGTTTTCTCTTGGTCACCTTAGTATGCTACCATGAAAACCTAATAATTAAGCACAGACATTGCTAATGACTCCAGTGTTATCACTTAACAGAAAGAGAAAAAAGTGCATCTCCTCACTGATATTTCCTGAAGTTGAAATTCAGATGTTCCTGGTCATGTCTGTTGGTGCACACCTGGATTTACGTCCTCCTGAATTGTCCTATGGTTACCTGCCCTCCCGTTTTTTCCCACAAGCAACAAGAGCAGCGTGATTCCTAGAGCTACTACAACTCCTTATTGTTTTATTAAGCAACAAGTACGAGAGGCAAAAAAATTGTGTGTGTAGTGAAGTCCACTGCGTGTCAGATCACATGGGGGTTCATCAAATCATAAACATACAGTGGTTTAAAAATATTTACCAAGGAAGCATTTACCAGCTGTAGGAGACCAAGGCAGTCAGCACCTACTGACCTCCCACGGAGACCTGGTGCCTACATGCTGAAAAAAACCAAGTGACAGCACCGGTCCCCATCCATACCTGGCTCACACTTCTGTCTGTGCTCATTTCCCAGACAACCTTCCCTATTGCTGGCACTGTCCAGTTACTTTGGAAGCAACTTTTCAGTCACATAAACTCACAAAGAGCACAACATGGCAGTTTGTCTCA
This sequence comes from Lagopus muta, assembly GCF_023343835.1. Taxonomy (NCBI): domain Eukaryota; kingdom Metazoa; phylum Chordata; class Aves; order Galliformes; family Phasianidae; genus Lagopus; species Lagopus muta. Next base: position 2,235,006 of record NC_064437.1, on the reverse strand, counting down.
TGACATCAAGCTGAAACCTCCAGCAGTCCAGAAGCTGCTCTGCCACTGGCTGAGCTGTCCCTGCAGAAGAGAGCAGCTCGGGTAGATGGGGACAGCAGGTCAGGAATCAAACCTTAGATAACCATTTTCAGGCACACTAGCCTTAAAGCTGTGAACATCTCTTTGTGAACAACTCCATTTCTGTGAAGTTTTAGATAACTTATGTCATGCTTTGATGAAGCCCTTAAATCTACTGCTCTTGAGAATATTTAATTAGCGTTAAAGACGATGGGCTCAATCTGTAACCTCCCCTATCTGCAGCTGCCATTTCTGTAACCACAGCCACCACAAGCACACGAGGAGCAGTTTAGCTTTGAGCTGCATGTCCTGAGAAGGTCAAATTGGGGGAGAGAGAATTCGCTCCATCCTGCTCCATTACCCAACAGCAGAAAGCACTTGGAGAAAGGAAGATGCAGCAGCTTCTGCTCCCTTAGTGTTGCACACATGTGGCAGTTTGCTGCACCCTTTGCCTTCTTTAAGGTGACAAGACTGCAAACCAACTTGCACCGGAAGCTCCACAAGTTCAGCATTAGAGCCCCGCACTGCTCCCCCTGCCCATTAGTTAATGCTAGAAAAATACAGCTGTCAATTCTCACGTAACAGCTGAGATTTGGTTGTTCCTAATGAAATACAAGCCGCATTAGCACGAGGCATGTTAAAACTGCCGCTTCAAATATGTGTTACTAAAACAGTCGGAGTAAGCTTCACTTGCTCAGTGCACTGTTTACAGACCTACATACCACAAGTCCAAGTTAATGTGAATAAAAACTGAAACTAAAGTATGAGTGATATCCTTTTGATGTGGCTTATGTGTGCGCTTTCCTTTTATAGCAGATGGATACTTTTCTCACAGGAGATTAAGCTACAAACTGGGGGATGTTTTGCTTGACATTTGCCACGACGGTCCTGGAGGAAATGAACGTGGAAAATGCGTGTGAATGTTTTTTTTTTTAATTAAAATGCTTATCTTTGTGCTCCTTGACGTTTGTGGATGCTGAGTAATGCCGTGCTGTGCCCTGCATTCCCTTCATAGGTTCTGTGCTGGCTAAATTAATTACAAGGCAAGCCGTTGGAATTAAGTGTATTTTAAGTTCAGAGACATCTGTTTAGAGTCTTCTAATACCTCCGACCCTTTTGGAAATAAACTTGTTAGTATGAGAGGTATAATTTTCATTTCCGCTGGCATGGTGATAGCAGGACTTCTTCAGTTTCAGACTTCATTTGACCTATCAAGGGCATAAACTCTGAAGACGTTTTCTCACTGTTTCTGTTTTCCTAACAGATAGAAGTGTAAAGATCCATTTGAATGTAACCCAAGGTATGAAATGAATGTTGTTCCTGCTGTTACTCTCTTTAAATGCCAGGATGATGGTTATTTTTAAAGGAATAAAAAATGCAGGAGGAAAAAAACGCCCTTAGGATTGCAGAAAACTGCAAGAACAATGTGTCTGTCTGCCCTGTAATTGGTGCAAAAATAAAATGTGTGAATAACGTACTAAATATCAAATTCATTAAGCGAAATGGTAGCAATCATAAGTGGGAGCAAATTGGAAATAAAACGGAGACTTCAGGAGGCTTGAATTCAAAGCAGGAATAGATTTCCTGCTCTAAAATGATGGAACTTTGGTTTTGTTTTATAATTACACTGTGAAGACACTGAATTCCATATAAATACTCAAGTGAAGGAAGAAATTCCTCAAGTTTCTGCTTACAAGGAGAGGATTAAAGCCTCCTTTATGCTGGCAGATGTACGACCCACAGATCTGTAAGGTTCTCAAGGACAGAACTGCACTGGCAGAAGAGAAACTGAGGCTCATGGAAGGCAGCACTCATCCATCAAGCCTGCAGCTGTGCTCCCACGATGTCACCACCACAGCAAGGGCTGGATGGCCACCAAACACATATCTACACACACCTGGGCTCCCTCATCCTCTTCCTATCAGGAAACAGAGATGGGCAGGTTGTCCTGATTTTTTTGTGTGTGTGCAGACAACACAAAGAGCTTTGTCAGCTCCAAGGGGTGCAGCTGCTCTCTTGTGCCAGAGCTGTGGTCAAAGCTGCGTGCAAGGAGATGACAATGTTACCTGGCATTATGGCTGCCCATCTTGGTGGTGGCCACAACAAATAACTGATGGATGAGAGGAGATGGAAGGAAGTTGGAGGAAACTGCAGCGAAGGAGAAAGGAGTGCAGGAGAAGGAGAGCTTTGCCTGAAGCAGACAAGAGGGAGTTGGCCTCTCCAAGAAGCACCTGTGCCTTAGGGAGATGCTGCTCATTTCTCCCAGGCTCATGAGGGTGCCTAGAGGGGCACAGTAGGCATTTTCTTACACATGATCAGACCTTCCTTTATTGCTCAATGGTCAACTACAGGAATATTTAAAGAAAATAATAAGTGATCAACTTCTTTCAAGACAGGCTCTGAAAGATTTTACTGTCATTTAAGCTCTTTATTACCCACAGTACTCAGAGCCCTCGCATCTTCAGGCATTAGAAATCTTTCATTACGATACAGTTATTCTGCTGTGTAAACTGGACACAGTTTAAAATGTCACCAGCTGAAAGTGAAATGCCAAAGTACACAGGATTTAAAAGGTCCTCAGCCATCAAGGGCTGTGGCCAAAGCAGACGTGTCTTAGATTAAACATGTCAGCTCGCTAGGATACTTGTCACTGAGAGCGAATCTCTATGCAGGCTGAAGGGGGACCGGAGTGACAGGAGCCAGCCTGCCCTGCTCTCCTGGTTGCCACTGTTTGGTTCTCATAAATGGAACGCTAACTTGGAATTAATTTCTCGACATTCACTTGGTTTTCCAACCTGCTCTCTTTCTCCCATTGCCTTTCTTTCCTCATCTAAATTATTGAGATGTGTTTACAGCCTCATCTTCAGCTTAATAAGTCTTCCTTTTTTTTTTTTTTTAATCTGGGAATTAAATTGTGATGATAGAGCATAGCTGGGTGCTTCTGTGCAGAGCACCTTGGAAATCTGTATGTACTGTAAATCTCTTTCTATGAGCCGTGTTAATATTCTGCATATACCCTATCAGCCCATAATCTCCTGGCATCATTCATTTCTAAAGCACTGCACATCCAGGTTTTGCATTAGCTTTTTCCACAAAAATTCAACAGATAGAGAGTAAACTAAACTGACGTGAAGAAACTCTCTTCATTGGAATCCAGGGAAAAAATAAATTGTGTTGGCACATTTTATTGTGTTTCTGAACAAAGCAATAAGGCTCCGGTCTGAGCTGAGAATAGCTGGAATGTTGGAACTCACCGAAAAAGTTTTCTCTTAGAAGATGGATTAAATTGATCATTTTTTCCTAGACGGAGTGCACTTCAGGCTCATTTTGCTTTGTAATTAAGAAGAAAGCCAGAAACATCATTTACACATTAAGAATTTAATAGATATATTTTTCTAGCTTTATGCATTAGCACAGGACAGCCCATTAATGAAATAAGTCTTCCTTCAGGGTCAATTTAGATGGGCTGTAATCTTCTGCAAATATATTGCAAATGAGGATCATTTAATGATCTTAAAACTAACTGCCAGAAAAGGATTGTTATAACTCTCCAGACAACAAAAAGGGATTTTGGCATGGCTTGTAGTACCTTTGTAATTAGCAAATGTTTAATTTCAACCAAGTGTATCACAAAATTGAAAATATTATCTCTGGTGGAGGTCAGATTCAGGCTCTCTGACCTGGGACGTTGATTCTGAGAAAGGAAAAAGCTGTAGTTCTGTTTGTTGGTCAATAAAACAACCACTCCAGTCCTGTTTTCAAATCTGGATACTTCAGATTGACCTCTGAATCCTCTCCCTATATGACCAGATCCTGACACACAAGGAAATTCTGAATGGAAATATACAGTAAAGCAATAGCAAATGGATGAGGAGAATGAGCATTTCCTCTGAGGCTGAAATTAGTAAATCTAACCCTGGCAATTGAGCAGCCATATTTTTACTTGGCAAGCACACAGAACCACCTTCCCAACTCCCACATTGTGTTTTGTCTCTGTCAATAACTTGGATTTCCTCACGGTACCTCTAATATCTTCTTGCAATCATATTCTGTGCTCCAAACTATGGCACAGACTCTTGGGAATTTGGGAAGTTCAAGTGAGCATCTGAACGTAGGCAGTGGGGAACTCTGCCACGTTTTGTAACTCACACTGCAGTGCCACAGTTCCAATCTCTCTTACAGGACTCTTGTGGAACTGTGGCATCACCTCTGCCTTTTCACGTTGTGGTCCTTCACAGTGTAATGGCAAACAGCACCTTGCTGAAGGAACTGGACAACAAAGTGTCCACGTTTCAAAATTGGACATGAGGAGTTTGTGTAATAAAGCATCACAACTGCTGTCCACTCCTTAGGGCTTTCACCATGCCCTGCAGTCACAACTACAGCCTGGCAGCTAAGCAGGAACTTGCAACTTCTTGCACCTTTCTACAATTTACACAACCATGATTATTCTACTTCACCTTTCCAGCAGGCATTGAGACACCCAGCAGCAAACAGATTAGCTGGAATGTTTCCATTGCCCAAGCAAGGAGGAATTCCCATGCCTTTTCTCCTTGCAGAAGTCTTGCAGTCCTTCTGGCAGATTTGCTAAGGTATCTCACACAAGCGTGCAGTTGGCTAGCTCCATTTTGAAAAGTTGGTCTCCATAGAGCACTTATGATTTCATGTACCATTACAAAGCTTGGAACAAATTTTGTATTAGAACAAGAAACACATTCTTGATTCTATAAAAGGTTTCCAGTCTCTCTTCAAACTTCAGAGTGAAAATCAGTCATTTTCATATTTTCTTTGCTTTCCTTCTTTCCTTTCACAATTGCCTGTAGGCATCACATTTAGCTGACTCACATTTACTTGTTTTGTGTTTCATATACAAAGAATAGCATTTTTTTGTAAATAGTGTTGGAGGAATGGTTGGTTTGTGCTTTGTTGGGAATCTTAACAATGAGTTTGACAAGAGGTCCATTTAGGTCAACACCACATACTCATGGAAACTAACCTAAGCTTACTTAAATCTCTTTAGGTGCTCTTAAATGAAACATTCAGAGTTCAGGGCGTACCCAGCACTGACTTTGGGTGGAAGTTAAGGATTCTGTGCAATTAGCAGAAGGCATAGGTCTTCAGGGTTTTTTAGGACTCACTGTTAGCTGACTTTTTTGTTTTAAAGACCTGAAAGTAGTAAACTGTGTTTCCCAAATTTTGATAATTCTTTTTAGCCCTCTTTGCTATCTGAGAAGATACAGCATTAGCCTGTAGCAAAGCGTGACTGAGCACAAGAGCTGGCCAATATGAAACAGATTTGGCCATCAGTTTCAGAGGGCTGTCTACTTCCTATTTGCATAAAAATTCATCGAGGGAAGGGTTTGTGCATCTCATAAGCAGTTACTTCTCTTTTTATCTTTCTGTGTATACTACTAAAAATGCGAGATTACATGCAAGTGGAATGGCAGCCATCCTAGTGAAAACTATTTGCCAGCATGACGGCTTTAATTCGCTGGCTCAAGCTCTAAGAAATAGCAGAGCTTTAAAAAAGAGCCCTATACATAGCCTGTATTGTTGCAATCAATTGAACTCCTTAATGAAGAAAACCTCGGAGGCTAACTGGAGGCAGTCTGAGCTTCCCTCTGTTTTATTGCACAACCTTAGACACAATGTGTAAAAAAGGTCAAGACATCATGTAGGCTTTTGCATTAAGCAGCAGAACACTAATTAGTTTTACTGACAATGAGGTTTTGTGCTTGTGTTCTAATATTTTGATGTTTAGTTTTGCTTGAAAACTAAGTCTAACATGATACAAAGCCTCTTCTATTCTCTGTTGTCTTTTCCTCGAGACTATTTTAAAAGTCATCATGTGTTCTCCAGCTTGAGTGCTAAGTGTTCTGTTACTTCGGTTTTAATTTGATGTTCCTACTCAAGCCAAAGAGAATAAAAAAGCAAAATCTAGCAGGCCATTGTATTCATCTCTGAAGTGGCATTTGTAGAAAACATCAGCCGGTAATCGTTTCCTCTAGCTCTGCCTCTGAAATTTGTCCTGCTGATAGCCGGCTGCAGCACTGTCTCTGTGTATTTAACTCATCACTCTAAAGGCACATTTTTGCTTTTTTCCCCCGGATATTTGCTCTAGGTACAACAATCAGGGGCCCTACCTAAACAATAAGAAAATTTGTAAATAGGCTTTTGTAACCAAATGATCTCTTACGAGTGCTTTTTGGCTCTAGGTAATGCTGCCATTGCATTCATTCAGAGCAGAGCTTACTGCCGATATGTATGCGTGTTGGAAACAAAGACCAGCCTCAGTGAGCCCTAAACCTCCAGCTCTATAGAACAGTTATGCATCTGCTTGAGATGCACAGTCAGTTGATTGCTTTTATATAAAAAGTTAAAAATATGTGGAAGTGTCTGCAAGATGAAGGTTTGTTAACATTGTGGTTCCCTGATGGATGTGAACGCGGTGCCTACCACAGTGAAATTCTGTCTGATTCACTAATGGGACAGAAGTGCTATGTAATGATAATGATATATCACCGTTAAATTATATCCCACCAGTTCAAACATATCCATCGTGTACATTCCTGGAAGAGACAAGCTGCCTGACTGTGCTGTGAATCAGCCAAGTGCTTCGAGATGACTTTTGCCCAAATGCAAATCCAGTTTATTGAGTCGGGCGCAACCCTGCGCCAATGCAGCACAGGGCTTTGGCCTGGCCTGAGGAGCCAACAGGCTGAATGCTCAGCTGCCCAGAATGGGCTGAGGAGAAATAACCTCCAGTTTTGGCACAGAAGTGCTATTTCATTCAAAACAATGATACTGTTAAAAGTACAACAGCTAGGAATGGGAGCTGCAGGGCCGTAGTCAAAAGCTCAATTCAGCAGCCACGTGACAGGCTCAGAGGCAGCTGTAATGGCAGCAGTTCAAAGGTCTACAGAGCTCAAAGAAGAAGGAAGCCAAAAGCTACTGCAGAGCAGAATTTGTCATAACTGAGGATTCTGAAGTACCCAAGGAAATAAAACTAGTAAAAAAGCATGCTTTCCTCTCCTTCTGGAAGAAGAAGCTGGGAAAAGGAAAGAAAACAGATTAATTCACATGTAATAAAACAAGATGGCGAATCCAAACATTTTCTTCTACTTTAATCACAGATCCACTGCACTGGAGAGCTCATATGCCAATGCCATCCCTGCTGCTGCTCTCCCTCTGCACCACTGCCAACCGTAATGAAGCAGGAGCCAAAAGTTGTCTGGGACTCCATTTGAAGGGGAAGCATTGTCTACTGTGAGCAAAAATGGCAGAAACAAGGCTGGCTTTTTCCATAGTGGCTTGGAAGAAATTGGCCTAAGTAAAAGAGCCCTGATCAAATCTTTCCCCAAGTTGGACAGCTTCTAGCATCTCCAGTGTCGGGTCTCCTTACACATGGCTTTCAGCACAGACCCAGGACAGGACTCCTGCGCTGTGATGCAACACTCAGAGCAGCCCACCAGCAATCCACTGGGCACAGGAGTCAGAAAGTTCTGCAAAAACCACGTTGAAATGTCATCTGACCAACCTGTTCCGTCAAGGAGAAAAGACGTCGGACTCTATTTGCTCATTCTGCATGTTTATAAAACGGAGATCAGAAATTGGCTGCTGTTTATTGGTGCGTTGTTGAGGTGGTTATTTGAAGTTTACTTTTTGTTTTTATTTACTGTGTACATCGGAAGCAACATAACAAACCGTTTTGGAAGGACATGGTTTTTAGTGCATCATGATACACAGTGTGTCTCATTACACAACTCAATATTTTTAATTACTTGCCTTTACCAGTGAGACAAAATTTAGAGTCAAGTTTCAAGTAATCCCTTTTATTGGACTAATGCAGCAATATTGACAGCCGTTCTTTAGGGATACACAAAATTCCCTTGCAGGTCAGGAAGGGGTTGACTCTAAGGAATGGATTCCTATACCCAGAAAGCTGCTTTGTCAATAGGTACATTTAGTCCAATAAAAGGGATTACTCAAACATTGGCTCTGCACTCAGTCCATAAAGAAAATACCTGAGCTTTTTAGTCAACACATTTATGATTCTAAGGATGTCCATTTTGAGAGGAACCATTCCAAACTTGAGGACTGCTCTCAGTAAGCTGTAGTTACATCCTGTGTCTCCATCTTTGTGTTTACAAACATGAAAACAAAAACAAAACAAATCCACCCCTCTTTGTATGTATCTGAGTGGTTCTGAGCAGTTCAGGGAAGTTGTATTGACTGACACCAGCTAAGTCTATGTCTGCAGACTTCCTTATAGTGTTTGTGTGCCATTCTTTAGAAAGAACTTTCCACAGATGCCCATAGTAAGACAGTCAAATGACAAAAAGCAAAAAGATCCATTGCTGTAGAAGAGCTACAGCCTCTTGAGCCAAATCTGGAATGTGAACAAAAATGAATTTGATTATGGAGTCACAGGCTCCTGACAGTAGAGTTTTTATAAGGTAATATAAGCCCTAACGCAACCTTAATTATAGTGACACAATCTCTGTGCTATAAATAATGACATCTTTGACCAATATGATGCACAGTAACATGAAAAGTGATGTAACATAAGCAATGTCACTGCTAAAAGTTAAAGGGGAGCACATTTTTCTCAGACTGAATACCCACTATCAATTCAGACAGCACATATCTGATCTAGATTTATGGCAGTGAATAATAGTGTCATGAATGCTAAAGTGTCTGCAGCTTTCAAATTGTTGGGCAAATCTGTACATCAAAATCAGTTTAAGAGAAGCACAACCCTTCATCTGAAATAATTGCAACTCGAATAACATTACATATGCTTTTAAAGTGTTAAGTAACTGCCTTCATTTTTTTGTGCTCTTAATAAATGCAGTGAAGAATGGCATTACCTATTGACTGGAATACCTGGATGAAACAAGATTCATGCAAGAGTGAGAGGACAAAAGTCTTTGGTAACATGGGGATGTTCAATCCCTATGGAAAATACATGGCTCTTTCTTCAAGACTTAGCAAAGATTCTGGTTTAAAATACAGCTTTACTTCAAAAGCTCAGATTTAAGCTGTTTCAGCATCTCATTTCTGATGCTCTTGAGATACCTCAGACAGTGACACAACAACAGGCTGTGGCATCAGCGACATACTTCTATTAAGCAAATATTTAAGTTAAAACTAAATACCTACATTATCCCCAAGTGCCTTAAGCTGAACAGGACATACCCATGTGCTTGAGCACCCACTACAGTTATGGCCTGAACTGTGAATTCTGGACGAATTTTTGGTGGTTCTAATGAAACAAATTCCAAGTTCCTGAGACTATTACTGGCTGAAAATGAAGGAAGAACTTCAGGATTTGGACATCAGCCCAGAACACAGGTAATTTCCTCACTGCTTTCCTTCCTGGGGGCACCACCTCTGTGACACCTTCAGTCCACAGAGCACTTTAAAAAATGGGAAATAAAGACGGTATCCCTGTGAAACAGCCTGCCCTGGGCAGGAGAAGCCAACACTCCATACTCAGACAGACAGCTGCTGGAGATGGCAATACTTTGCTGCTGAAGTAACGCTACACCTCATAAAACAGGCTGTGAAATAGTGGGTAACTAGGCAGAGAAGTGGAAAGACTGACAGAACGCCTGACAGCCTCGGATGTGTGCTGGGAGCACGGGCATCCCACAAAGCTGCAGGTAAGCTGGAGGTAAAGGCGGTGCTGGGCTGGGTGCCTCCCACCACTGCTCCCATCTCTCTGTGTCCTCCTCAACCTTCTCTGCTTCTTGTCCGAGTGATAAAATAGCAGGGCTCATTTGTATTGGCCTGACAGCATGGCTGTGGTGCCTGGATCTCAGAGCCTTGAGTTCACAGCAGAAGCAACAAACCCAAGGAGGAGCCCACCAAGCAGATGGCTCTGGTTTGACCGTGCTGTTTTGGGACTGAAACACTCTGGTGCCTTCTCAGTCTAGAGTGCAGGGATGCGTTGAGGCACGCAAAGGATGAGAGCACAATGCAAGCACTTATTTTGTTTCAGAGGGACATATCCAGATAATGAAAGAATACGCCTGGATGTTCTTACTGTGTAGAGGCGTTGGCTTGGCTTCATCACTACAAACCAAGAACAACATCAACGAAATAAAGAGAATTACAGCAGCACAAAAGCAGTGTTCTTCTAAAGCATGATCACTCATAGCATACTGTAGACACGTGGTGACTCAAACCATACATAATTTTGCTATTTTGTGTTAACGTTTTTAATGTGATTAAACAAAGCCCAGAGAATACAATGGCCCTGGTAAGAAAAATGATTTCTTGCACATACATTTTAAATGAAATGCATCGAGACTTTGTGATTCAGACCTTAGTAGGCACAAAATTTAGAATAACTCTGTTTATCTGTGCAAACTTTCCTTAGCCTGTTGCAACTCCAAATGTTTTAACTGTTACACATGGGTGTTTGGTAGAATATACTAAATAAAAAGTTTACAAAGACTTTATTTTTCTCCAGCCTACAAAGGACTCCAAATCTTTACTGTTCAGCACAGCTGCCGAGAATAGGCACACTGGAGCTTTTGTCCAGTGAGTCAAACTGAGTGGGAGTGAATACCATTAACCCTTAAAACAGAATTATCTTATTCTTTTGATTTTACTGCGCACTGTAATATGTTTGTGGCCATATTTGGAACACATCCGGCCCAATCTAGAAGGACACAGGAATAATAGATATCATTCAGATCATAATTAGCCATGTACTTGCAATAGCGGGATGTAAAGTAAAAGGAAAAACACTAAAAATGTTGTTTTTTTGGACTGTGACAAAGAGCTTTTTAAATGAGTTTGGGCATTTTTAGTGTCTGACTCATGTCTGGAGATTTCTGCTATATTCCAGAATCCTTTAACTTTTGTGTTTTTTCTTTCTGCCTTTGACAATGACACACTAATAGCTTCAGGCTTCCTACTGCCTTCTCGTGCATATGGCCCTCCTTTGTTTTCTGTTAGAGAGAAAATGTCAGAATTTTAGATGGTGGTTTTTGCGATCATGGCAAGAGTTAAGGAAATTTTGGTGGATCCAGTGATGACTGATTGGAGCTTCTTCAGCCTGAGTTTCCACTTTTTATCTTTGGTTGCCTTTTGTTTCATGAGACCACACCATAAACTCATACCAGGAACGAGGAAACACGTCTCTGAGAGCCACTGAATTATCACACATATGTAAGTAGAACATTTTTGTTATTTCACCAAAGCTTTCTACAAGGCATTCGTGCTGGGGTGGCTATCAGTGCTTGTCAAGAATCCCTGCACAAATAGAGGTCTGCAGGTCTGGGACCTCTGTGTCTGGTCCTTCAAACAACTGAAATCTCTCTTTTCTTATCTTATTCTCATGCAATTATCTACATCAACAATTTTATAAGCATGAGTCTACATGCATAATCAAATGATACTACTAAATCCATTATAATTATTCAGATAATATAAATCTAAGATTGACATTTCAAAAGTAGCTATGGCTTGGGAAGGCACACCAGGATTTTGAAAATTCATCTTGAATTCGGTTTCAGAAAGGATCTGGAACTCTGTTAACCAGCCCACCTTTGGCTTTCCATGAGACCTAGACTTCTGACGGCCCACATCTCTCTGAAAGTAAGTCAAAGCCCCAAAAATGTTTGTGCTATTTCCAAGAGTAGCTTGTGATGACCCACACTGCCCACAGTAGCACTGCATCCAGAAATCCAGGAACACAGCACATGCTGACAGCACCCAGATCTCACTGCATCGTGTTGACCCATCACTGCACTTCCTCAAACAAAGTACCTTCTTCCTTTTGACAGTGCAGCCATGTAGCGTGCTGTTAGCATGCACATCAGCTCAATGGGAAAAGCACAGACCTGCTCCTCCTCAGAACATCCTTTCCATCCATGCTGCGTTGGTGCTTGATAAAAGGGTGCCCAGAAAGAGAGTGATGTGGACATTAATGACTTCACTTTGGCATTTGATGGCATGGAGTTTTGACAACAAGTGCACACCTATAGTGGATTGAAAGTCCAATTGTACCCTGCAAAAAATTGTGGTGGGTGTGAGAGAGAAAAAACAAAAGCCTGAAGTCTTTACTTACTGGCATAACTCAGAAGTAATTCTTTTGATGGCACAGTGGTGTCAACCTGATAGTGGAAGATGTCTAAAGATGGCAAAGACAGATGAGCAGGAGGTTGGCAACAGGATGCAGAATAAAGTGAGAACAGATGCATATAGGATGAGCATAAAAATAGAACAAAGCCCAGAGCCACAATTTTGCAACAAGAGCAGCAAACTATTAATCGCAGCACGGAGTGACAGAGCCTGCAGCACCCAAGCAGCCACAGTCCTGCACCTTTGCAAATTACACATACATTGACAGAAAAAAACCGTACAAGCTCTCCCACATTTCACTAAATGAAGGCTCTAACTGATTGTGTAAAAGTGAGGAGGAGTTCCCCGTGTCACTGTACAAAGCTAAGAGGCTTCCAGAGATGTTAAATTGGATCTGACCATCATCTTGTAGGCACCAAATGAAGCTGGCGGGAGTGATTAAGCAAACGGGTTGTGAAGAAAACCTAAAACATTCAGAGAGGTAGAAAAAAAAAATGGCTTAGTGTAATCCTTTGCGTATTGTTTTTCCTTTTTTTTCCCCTTTTCTTCTGCTTAAATGCTGGCTAGTAAAAAGGGTGATTAAATGGCATTGAAAACATACAGCTAGGGTCTCCAGGAATCCAAGAACATGAACACTAGCTTAAGACTGAGGAACTGCAAGTGCTTGAGATCAAGATATCGAGTGGAGAAGAAGGAGAAAAGGAGGGCATACTGAGCAGAAGGCCCCATATTACCATCCTAAAAATGAAGAACATTCTTAGGTCTCAGGCTGCCTGTAGGTCTAACGTTGAAACCAGCGGTGTCTGTGCTTATATTTTCCTTGGATCTGTATCACTTCTGATAGTGTTTCAGTTTCATTTATTCACTAAAACAGCCCAGGAAAAGCCAAGGCATTGTTTCAGGGATGCTGCTCCCATCCTGGCTCAACGCACAGAGCTCTTCCAGCCAAGATGGGCTTTGTGCTGCCACTAATGGGGCTGGTCAGGGGGAGACAGGGCTGAGAGTGAAAGCTGTGCTCCAGGCTAAGAACACCACAGGAGCCCCAAGAGTGCTGTGTTCTTGGACGCCCTTTGAAATTACCCTCTGACGGTACTTCTGGGACCCTGTCTCTTTGCTGACCAATCCGGTAACCTTTTAAGGAACAATTATCATATTTTGTCATGGGAGTTTTGCTTGAGTATGCAGCTCCCTGCACCTGTGTTTTCTATAGCTTTACTATAACTGGGTAAGCAAATAGCATCCAGGGGTGAGACCTTTCCTTGTAGCCTGTGGCTACATGACCTGGCTACGTGACCTGAGCCTTACCCTTCAGCTCCTTACTCACGGTTATGCTGTGACACCAAAAAGATTTATGCTTTTGGGGGTCAACACTGCAAATCACAATGTTCTCATGACATCACGTGCAAGCTGCCTGGTAGAAGGACATACAGGACTAGTCGTCATTCGCAGTAGGAGAACTTATCTCTGACATGTTATTAAAAAAACAGATCCTTCATCATGTTCTGAGGAGTTTAAGCAGATGGTTTCCACTGCGCCCAAGCCATGGATCTGTGTTTATACGTCGGGACGCTCATGGACCTGAGAGTTCATGGGACTGAGGACGACCTGAAGTTGATAGAACCTTGCACTGTTGGCCATGGCCACTCTCGTGCTTCCTAATACTCCAGAGAAGAAAGACTACAGCCAGGAGGAACACAGAAAGAAATAAGCAATATCTAAGATGGGCACTCTCAGCTAAGGGAGGAGTAAATTCTGATACTTTATTTTCATTTTTTATGATAATAAGACATTTCATACGAGAGACCTGACATTGCTCACACAGGGCCGCACTGTGCAGTCATTTAGAAATGCCACACAAAAATAGCATTCATCCATCCTTTGGCATGCAAGAAGCAGATTTCAGGCAAAGGCGTTCTCACACTCACACTCCCTTCTGGCTGTGATAAACCCTGTTACTGCAGTCCCACACTTCAGCTTCCACCTCCCTTCCCCCAGTTTCTACCTTCACTTTCCCTTCTTGTTGTTTTGTCAACATGCAATTATAAAGCTGCTTCTAGCAAACTTAGGAACAAAATATGGCATGAGTTTTATTACTAGAGCAGAAGACAATACTTTGTTTTCACTGCTGTTTTGCTGTATTATCTATTGCCCCATGCTGACTCAACGGCAGGTGTATAAAATGCACCATTTTGAAGAGTAAATGCAACAGAATACATAAGGGCAAAGATATTTTGTACTGCAGTGTCATTAACAAAGTTTTCATACTGGGCCAAAATAGCTTTCCCAAGACCATACATATCTGAGATTCATTCTCTGAAAATCAGTTGTTAGAAAAATGGATTTTGTACGGCTGGAGAAATTAGGGGAAATAAATGAAGCAGATGGGAGAATGAAAGAGATACTGAAATTTCTCCTCTTATTTATTAAAAGATAAACAGAAAAGCAGAATTCCTTGCAGAGTACTGGGGAAATAAACAGCAGAACACAGTCAAAGCCAGACTGAATCGGGCAGGAAGCACAGTTACGGTTCTACAGCTGCCTGTGCAGAAGTGATCAAAGCAACCAAGTCTCCTCCATGGTTGTCTTTGACTCCTCAACCCAAATGAGCAGGAAGCATTTGAGATGGATCAGTGGGCAAGCAGCCTTCAGAGAGGATCCAGAATGAGGTTCAACTCCTGTAAGGTACCTTAATTGGTTTGACAGTGCACCCAGCTTAAAACAGCGAAGAAGCCAATGAAAATTAATGAATTAACTCAAATGACATCGCAGACTTAGATGGGAAGTATTCCTAAGAGAAAATGGTGGTAGAAAGACTAGTTTCAATACTAAATCAGACCAATGGTCCATCTAGTAGTAGATATAAAAAACTATAATGGACAGTTATGCAATAAGATACCCACTGGGGAAATTCCTAATACTTGGTGATTTTATCCTGGAGTAAGAGGGCTTACGTATTTCCTTCTTACCTAGAAGGTAAGAATACCTACGGATATTCTTCATACTATGGCCTCATCTTTAATTTTTCTCCTTTTCTGCCTCACTATCTAGTGGCAGGGAACTTCAGAACTAATATATTTTCAAAATCCTTTCAGCTTTTAGTAGTGTTACGGCCATGCAATCATTCCCTTGTTTGAGTACTGGGACAGAAGTTGAATTGATCATATTCTCCTAGTGTATACATTTCACACAACAGATCACATCAACCTTGATGATGGGATCTTGTTGAGCTAAGCACAGGAACTTTGACTCCTACCGAATACAAGCTTTCCAAAATTCCAACAATATTTATTGCTCCTTATTGCTCTTTTATCTCTTTCAAAATGCAGCAACTTGAACTGACCAAGAAGTCAAAGACAAGAATAGCACCCAGCGTTGACATGTTGAAGATGTTGATATAATTCTATATTTCTAATTTTATTTTTATCAATCTCATTCAGAGAGAAAACATTTTTAGTACAACAGGTCCATATTGTTTCTTAGGGCTTCTTGATGAGTGGTTTTCTCCATGATACAAGAGAATGCCATCAGATGCATTATAAAGAATGCTCTCTGACCAGATTTGCTCTGGAAAAGGGGACTGGCATCAAAATGAAGGTGTGGAGTCTCAAAAAGTTGCGTCAAGCTCCACAGCTCTGACCTTCTAAGCAGTGTACTACTTAGCTTGATATAAAAGTTTTGCACTCGTCTTTTACAACACATCAGAGTGTTTCTGTAATTTTCCTACAGATTTTGTAAGGCAAATGGAACACAGCCATAACAGAAGTTGCCTTATGAAGTATCACATACATACTGTCCATGGCAAACATAAAGAAGCACCAGGAAGTTGATTTCCATGTAAGGTCTCCAAAATCAATTAACAGTGAAAAAAATTCTGTAAGACACAGTAAGGGTCCTCTCATCTCTACACACACAGATTTTAAGGTCAAAGGGGACTGTCCTCCTGCATAACAATGGCCACAGGACCTCCACACTGATTTCTCTAATAAGCATACGGTACTTTGTGAGCTGTAATCCATCTTGAAGGGGAGCGTCCAACCTCCATTCGCGACTCATTTTTACAGTTTGATGAACTCATCAGCAATAACAACGAACTGCTTCAGGAGGAGGAAAACAGAATCCCAAATAGTCTGTGAGATCGAGACTCCACTAAAAGCACGTCACAAGAAAAGGTGATGTTAGAAATTAAACTCTAATTTTTATCTTAAAATTTAACCTCATTTCTTCAGTCCCTGATTTTAGCGAAGTGAGCACTGTGGCCGTGTATCATTTACTACCTCACATTAAGGGAATATTAGGCAGATCCACTGAAATAATTCTCAATCTAGAAGAAAAAAAAGGTCAATATTAGAATTTGTATCTTTCTTAGCCACTACGTCCTAAGTGCAGTATAGCAATCCAGACACTTCAATAAAGTTGAACATATTCATAACTCTGGGTCCTTACAGAGAATGTTACATGGGCTGTTCTTCATGTCTGCAAGATACACATATGCTGACAGCTCGTGACAAGAGAAAACAAGAAATTAATGCAGATAAGAATTTACAGGTATCGTTCTAGCTAAAGGTCATAAGTAAAATCAATCTTGTATGGGAAGCAGATTTCCCATTACTGAAATATCCCTGGTATCTCATGACTGCAAGATTGCTCAGTACATCTCCAGTAATAAGGTTAACTCTGGCCAGTATGACTTATCATATCAAGAGTTATATAAGAATTATGCTCGGAGAGCAAAAGGTGCTGGAATATGCAGAGGATGCTAATCGCAGCGAGGAATATTAATTGTGGTGGGGCTGGCATGAAGCAGAGTGGCTGGAAATAAAGGATCTTTGAATGGTAGTGTCTCATCTAACACAGAGTTTGTGGGACGTGAAAAATAAGGGCAATTACAAGATAGCATCCTAGTGTAAGCTAGCAGGGAGTTCTGGTGGAGGTGGCAAGGAAGTGACCACACACTACTTTTAAATGCATTTTATTTGGGGCCAAGACAACACAAGAGAAAAAAAAGAAGGAAAAGGAGACGTAGGATAAAACTGCATTTCACAAACATCATAAATTGTTTTACAGAGGGAAAGAAGTATTCTGGAACATAAAGAAGAAAGGACAAGAAAACCACCATTTGTCTGAGCTCTTGTGCTCTCTAATTAAGAAAAAGCAGCTTTGCAAAGTCACAGAGACACAGAAAGATAAATCCCACAATATATGATAGTAAACAAGGAATGCAGGGGGGAAGAAAGATCTAAAAGTAGATACTGTGTGCAACCACCAGGTGGTTGAGAAGTGTATGACATATGGGGAGCTGAGAAGAAGATCAGATGGCAGAGAGGATGATTGAGTGGATGCCAGCAGGGAAGAGGCCACATGAAAGACCAAATCCAAGAAATTGGGTCTATGTATCCAAAGCTCGAGGTGACAGTGTTAAAGCAATGAGATAAATGAATCAGCTCTCAAGGCAGCAATGATGATGGATAAGGTGGGATAGGATCAGCTGCCAAAGGAGTGTAAAAGGGTTCTAGAAATATTCAGAAATGCATCACAGAGGGGAGGAGGGGAAGAAAGGGTATGGGAAGGAGTTGTTCATTTATTTGGAAGAAGTTAGGAGCAGAAGGCATCGGATTTTATTCACTGTCTCAGTGTCACTTTGCTTTGTGGAATTTGTTAATGACTTTGTATAATGGTACTAAATGTGAGAGTGCCAGGAGACTGTTGCAGGCTCCATCCTCATTGAGGTGCATTGTTTCTCTGCTCTGGTGGCTGGATATGTAGATGCAGGGCTTGCAGGCTGCTGAGCTCCATACTGGACCTAACTTGAATGCTCTTCGGAGTCCTTGCAGGGGCTCTACTGAGGCTGGCTCTCACTAAAACCCAGAGGAACTGAACAATGAATAAGGGGCATGCAAGCCAGCATGTTCACACTTGGCATACCAAGTCTGTGGTGGTGAGGATGTTCAACCTCTTTCAGAGATGATGTTCTGAAAAAGAATAGAAGGAAATGGCTGGTTCCATATCTTCACTGAACCTTACAGAAGTTCTGGTTAGTTCCAGAAATACCTTCACCTCTGCCTGTGAGCTCAGGCAACGTAATGCGATGTCATGGGGATGTCCCAAAGCATCCTGCAGAGCAGCTCTGTCAGAGGTGCAGTGATCACTGAAAACCCTTCTCCCTAGTACAGACTGAAAGTAAACTTCCAAATCTACCTCACATCTATAGTACTCATATCACATGTATCCTGATCTTTCTTTAAAATAAAAGGGCAATTGTTTGGGCTCTCTGCTGAGCGAGGACAAAATCCTTGATTTTGTTCACAACAGTATCAACTTTCTGCTCTAAGTAAGGATTCCAGCTTCTTTAAAAATAAAATCAGAGATTGCGGTCCCATCTGAAAACAGTTACTCTGGGCCCAATCCCAGAAGGTGCTGAGTGCCTCCAACTCCCACTGCATTCATGGGGAACTAAAGTTGCTTAATGCTTTACATGATCCTAGAGATATTCCTGAAGTGTAAGAGCCTGATTCCCCATATCTTTTAACCTGAGGCACTGCTTATTCCTGCAAATAGAGCACAGCTTGACCCTGCAAGTCCTTAGCATGAAAGGTTGCACTTACTGCTGTGCCCAGTACCACTGACAATAATCACTGCCATCCATAATAAAGTTTTGCAGGATGAAGCCTTAAATAAAATTTATGTCACTGACCTACAACCAACAGCTGCAAGAAAAAAGTAAGACTGCAGTGAAAATTCCCAGCCCATTAATGTGGGTATTGCACTGCCTTCGCCTCAGACAAAAGCTGCACTGCCTCTATCCTTCAGAAATGGGCAGTCCAAACAGTCCTACTGGACTCTCATTCAACAGCTTTTACTGAGTTTCACTACTTGATGTAAGGCCTGAAAATTTAAACATCCTTAAATATGATTCATCACAATCATGCTTGAGAGATGATCAGCGAGGTGAATGAATTCCTTGTCGCAGTCTCTGCTGTGGAACAGACAGATGTTAGCTTAGCAGCAGTATTGGGCTTTAAGTCTAGCAAATTATTTATTAAAAAATTAATGGAATAATGGGGATGGGGCAATGGAATAATGGGGATGGGGCAATGAACACGAGCTCTCCACAACCTAAGGAGGAGAGAGAGATTTGATCTGGCTGCATTGTCCCTATTTGTGCCACTATCTGAGAGCAGCTACAAAGAGCACCCAGGATTACCTTCATGCATCTGGCACAGCACTCCGAGTGTGCCTCCGTGTGTCGCCTGCCCATGAAATGGTTAAAACTTAAGGTTACCCATCCAAGGAGTAGAAAATGAAGGTTCTCAGTTTGATGGACAACAGCTCAGAGATCCCTGATGTCCCAAAATATTAGGTTTCTCTTCTAATAATGTTGGAAATATTGCCTACTGTCATGATTAATCTTAGCAGCATCTCCGGCTGATTGCAGGTGACGCAGTCACAGCGCAGTGCCTGTGTTGGTTTCCACACACCGTCAAATCTGCTACAAATGCCGGGGTGAAGGGGAAAGAACTGTGATACCAGGTATCCCGGTGGCTAATAGATTGTGACATGAAAGAAGGAAACCTTTATTTTAATTCAAAAAACAAAAGCCAAATAGCAAAACTTATGTACGTGCCTAACTTTTTTTTCCTTCCTCAAGTGGAAAACATTCGCCTGCTAACAACTCTTGGCTGGCATCAAGGGAAAGTGGAGGTATTTGCAGATGTGGAGGAAGACATACAAAACATTTTTCAAATCAAAGGCTTGAATTATTGCACTGGGTTCATGAAGTTTCACAGGCATGTAGACACACCATTGTCTGCACCCTGGAACAAGCTGCCCTTTCTTCGGGAAGGAAAAACAACTCAATGTTTCTTACAATCCGATCTGTATGTATCAGGGAGCTATCTATATTTTGAAATTCTTTGCATTGTCTGTGGTAAGGGTGTGCTGTTTTGGCCCAACAATGGCAACATTGATTTTAGAATTTCAGAATTTTGGTGCATAGAACAAACTGTGAAACAAAACCGGCCTGCTCTCAATAGTACAACAACAGTGCTCTTATATAAACTTGCCTTTCCTATGCCATTTTACATAGTCAAAGATCAATACCGCTCATTCAGCCAACATTATTAAAGCCATTTATCAGCGACTTTTTTTTTGTTGTTAATAAAAGGATTTTGCCGACAAAGTTATGTCATCTTCCGCTCACTTGGTAGCAGAGCAGATAATTAGCTTTGTTGTCTCCTCAACAATTGGGCCTTGTTTATGAACTTACATTTATTAAGTGAAAGTATTTGGAAACTGATGGTACATTGAAGTTTGGTTGCCATGGGCAATAATCATCCCAAAAAAGTCATGACCTCCCTGTTATGCAGCTAGTAACTAATTGAAATGATACAAATTACTCCGATTCTCTGTCTGCCAATTTAGAGGCTGGTTGTGGTCAAGGGTCAAATGAGCTCCTATTCATGAAACTATGTTTGAAGTGGCTGCTGCCATAGCAAGGGGCTTGGTGTGGACGCGGCGACTCCTCTGGACATTACCCCATACTGTGGAGGAGAGTGCTGCACAGATAGCAAAACAATAAGCCTAGCACCACTACCTTCAGCCGACACATCAAAAGCTTCTCTGTGTCAGTCATTTCGCAGTGGCTGCCTCTGACCAGGATATGCTTTACTGGGTAGAGATAAGTGCTGTATTCATCCCCAAGGGCTACCTTACACATTTAACTGGTGCTACAATGCTTTCGGAGGTAGGTTTAAGAAATCAAAGTATCACTCTGTTTGCACTCAGTTCAGTAGGAAAAACAAAGACCTCCTTTTCTTTGAAAAATAGCAGAAGAAATTGAAATCACACAGAGCATCTGAAGCATCGTCCTTTAAAAACATCCAAAATAGCTCAACTATGTGCTACAGGGAGATAGCATGTTTATCTCAGTAAATATGGGGACCTCAGCAATAAAAAGTCAGTATTGCAATGAGAGTTTATCCTTTAGGAAATTCAGTGCAATTCCAAGCAGTGTTGCCCAAAGGCTGATTAAATAAATGCCAAATATACTGGTTTACTGGGTGAACACTCACAATGCCAGTAAAGAGATTTCTTCCTTTGTGTAAGCTTCTACAGCTTTAACATGTCTAAATCTATTAAAAACGTGATAGAAGAAACCATGCCACATGAACAAGTCAGGCTCCTTGGATAATGAAGATTAACATTTTCTATGTTTCAACATTATTTGAAAGATTTACTTTGTAGTTTTAGTACAGCATGTTTCAACAAATATTTCTGTCAACATCAAACTTGCTGTAGGCCAAACCAACCGTGTGCTGCACCATCTATGAGCGGCAGAGAGGATTCTTACAGCTGGATTATCTCTTATCCAGCAACTTTTTTCTCATTAGAAGATACCAAAAATAGTCAGTTGTACAGCTACTATCAGATCGTGTTATTGTGCTCTTTGTATCTGCTGTAGTTTCCAACCTAGATTCAAGACATGAGCATGATACAGTCACAGCCACCAGCTCACAGCGCTGACCAGTTAGAGGGGCTGATTTGCCAGGTTTCTGGTCAGAATTTTAATGAGCATTTTGTATTTTAGCTTTTGAAGCATTTCAGTCTTTCAGGTTTTGATTGCCATTTTCCCTAATATCTTAATATGTGTTCACTGTGCTTAGCAGTATGTTTCTTACACACAATCTACCCAAAACACAGCACGGTTTTATGATGTCTCTCTGATGCTCACTGTCTGCAGGCATAGGTACGAGGTAGAGTGAAACAGAGAACAGCAATTCAGTTCCTAAGAAAACTGTATCTTTTTTTTTCTGTTTACATCAGTGTTTTCCTGGAAAAATTCCTACTTCTTGTCAAGCAATAAAAAATGAAAAGCATTCATTTTAAAATTAAGTACGGTTTTGAAGCGTTGTTTTTAACGAGACACTGTCACTTAGAATAAAGCGGGTCATGAAAAACATTCATAGAAGAAAACCAAATTTTCTTTTATATACACACACAAAATTGACTAAGTGCTATTAAAAAGTCTTTCAGTGCTGTTCCAAGTCAGCACTGTCTTCAGATGTCCTGTTGTGAAGACAGTTAAGAATATGCCTTGTGCTGTGACAAGACATGGAGCGGGTGGAGAAGCCACAGCATTGCTGGTTCACCTAGACTGGGGCTCTTAAGAGGAATATTTGGACATGGTTCTCCAACCTGCCACAAAAAGAGAGTGAAAATCATCTTCATGATTAAGGTTAAGAGCACTGTGCCAAAGAAAAAGTATTTCCTCACTATAAAATCTGTGTTAACTCCATCAGGTCTTGGCTAATTCCTGCTCTTACACAGAGTATTTGGCCAACAGCAGCCTGCTTCTCCCACTGACACCTGGGTGAAATGCCTGTCCCATCACTGCCATGGAGTCACTCCTAATTTGCACCCTCATGAGAGATGATTCAAGCCAACCTGTTGGAGCTATAATGAAAAACCAGAAATGTATATTCTCCCTCACCGAATCTACCATACAGTTAAACTGTGTAAGGCTTTCAGCTCTAACGAATTGCATTGGACTCCATCTTCCAGCCATGAGTACAATAATATGGGCAATTTTCACATCTGTATCCTCAAAGACAATTCAGAAAAACTGTTTCAGAGTGTTTCTTCGATGCCTTGGCTTTGCCAGCAGCATCCCTGACTTCGGCTATGCAATACACACGTTTAACATCACCCAAACACGTTTTAGCACGTGGGAACACAGCAGCTTAAAAGAAAGGGCAGGGATTCGTTGAGTCAATGACATGTTTTCTTCCCAGTGTCTAAATACAGTGCTGGGTGTTTAATCTGCATTTTAAAAAAGCCTATAAACATACATTTACACAATAAAACATAACCATCTGAAAGAACCATTACAGCCAATTGTCCTTTGTGTCCACTAATTCCTTCTGTTCCCTCCCAAAAGGTCTCCTTGAGCCTCCCTTGGAGCCCCTACTTCCAATAACTCCCTTCCTCCCCAAGGCTGCCAGCCCTCACCATGGGGCCAGCCTCCCCCTGAACGGCAGGAAAGCTTCATTGCTGATTAAATGCAACCAAAGAATGTAATGAAAAAAACAAACGCTGCCATGAGAGAAAATGGATGCACAGCCCTCCTCTGGGATATATCCCTCATTTTAGTAGGGGTATGTTACCAATTTGATGAGAGCAGAGCCTTCAAAATACCCAAACTCATAACCCTTATGCAACTCCTATGGCTGTTCAAAAGAGAAAAAAACACATTTTTGAGGAATTACTAAAATACAAATGTGGAGTTCTGTGCATATACATAACTACAGACATATGTAGACATATATAAGTAGTATTTCCAAAACACCCCTGCTCTCTTCCAACACAGGGTTTTAGCACAAAAGCCACTCTCACAGCTCTTCGAAGTGAAGCTCATCCCATCACATTTTGCACAGGTTTGGGCACCTTGTGATCTAAAACCCTTTGGAACAAAATCCCACCCTTGAACAGAACTGGGAAGTACCCCATCAACCTACTGGGCAAAGCACGGGGTCCTGCTGTACCTCAGCAACTTTCCTCTTGGTGTCGGTGCATCAGCTCAGAGCAAAGGAGCTCCATGTCAACCTTCAGACTGCTGCAGAAGGTGCTACAGGCACCCACAGGGCCAGATCCTGAGCACAGATCCCTGGAGAGATGGGGATGATAGATGCTCATGCACATCTTTAATCCCATCCTTTTGCTCTTGAAGAATTTTCCCGTCTCAAAATCTGTGTCGTTATGTGTTGAATTGTTCAACAGTATGAAAAAGTTTCCTTAAACAAGCAAAATTAATTAATACACTTGGCTAAAATTCGATGAGAACAAAAAGTAGATACAAAAATGGCTATTAACTGCTTGCTACCCAATCCCACATCTCAACAAATAACAATGGTCTGTTTATGCTGCATTACTCTTCTCTAATCTCCACATATTACTATAATTATTAACTACTGGTCCTAAAATCTATAGAGTTATCATTATTGTTATTATTATGAAACTCAATCTCATTTTCATGTCATAAAGATAAACCAAATCTCATTTCAATTAGTTGCAGCAGGAGGGAATGAACTTTAAACAGACATTTAATTTCTGAAAAAAAAATTAGGAAGTTCTTCATGGAAATGTTATGGCATTTTGAAACAGATTAATAGTTCGGTATGAACACATCCACCCTGCAGCTAAATGACGGCGGTGCTGCGATCAGCAGACAGGTTAAATGAGCAAAATCAGTTGATACCAGTGGTTTGGATCTAATCAAATAGTATTCATTTTTATGACTTTTTAGCTACATTATTTTTTCATCCCATGTGCTATCGGAACTGCTGCTGTGGGCTCTCTGATCTGTAATTGGGTTATCCTTGTCTTCAATGCATCTGATGGCTGAAGAAGGGCCAAAGGGGTGCTTTGCACTCCTGCTCCTGGCACAAATGGTTCAAAGTCGCATCGTCTCCACATGGAGCCCATGAACGTGACATGGCTGAAGGATACCGTAATGTAAAGGGTGCAGTGCTGGGTCCTCTGGGTCACGGAAAGGGAATTCAACACAATGTAGTTATTCATCAACTGAATCCCTGGTACAGCCAAAAAAAGAGATGTACTCAACACTATGACAGCTACCTCGATGGGGACAGAACCCTGGAGCCTTGGGAAATCCTAGCACTTGTGACATCATTGGGTAACACATGTCTTGGGCAGCGTCCTTTATATGGAGATATTTGCAAATCTACAGAAGTTACTTAATTATTTATTGTAATTATTCATTGCCCACCAGACCCAAGTTTGAAGCCAGGAGCCGCAAATCGTATATATGTATGTAGATATATAAAGGATGGCTGCAGCAAGGATCTTATTGCCTCCCCCTTATCTGCCAACTCTCCCTCCGCTTTTTCCCCCCAGTTCGATAGGGAAAACCAGCATCCGTGCTGCACTGCACCTCGCATAGAACACCCCCCCCTCCTGGTTAGCGCCCACATTACAGCCGGAGGAGGCGTCTCTCCCACCCCTTCTCTCCAGCGGCAGTTTACACTATCAGGTTTTCATCGTCTCCTGAAGTTTGTTTAGGCTTCAGAACCGTTACATGCTTGACATTAGGCCAAGACTACAATATAGGAATAAAAAGATACCCTCTAGATGCCCACAAGCATTTCGCAGAGTATGTCGATGCGATTTGGATCCAGCCCCATGAAGGCAGCGCGAAGAAGTTTCTCCTCCTCCTGCAGGCAGTTCCTCCATTCCCAGCACTCAGACAGCCAGAGGTGTCCCACCAGGAGTCGCCTTGCAGAGAGGCAACAAAGTCCAACATCCCCGATCAGAATATCAGAGCTAAGTTTGAATCAAAGGATCACAGAAACCATAGAGTCGTTCTGGTTGAAAAAGCCCTTCAAGCTCCCCAGGCTCACCCCCAGCCCACCCCCATGCCCACTGCCCACATCCCCACAGCTCTGGAACCCCCCTGGGGATGGTGACCCCCCACCCCTGGGCAGCTGTGCCAGTGCCCAACCGCTCCTTTTAAGATGAGATTTTTCCTTTAAACAACTCTAGCTCTCTTTTATATTATAGCACAGCATTTAGGAACATAATTACCTGCCATTTTTTCCTGCAGGACTCTCTGACTTCAGGGCCCTTAACAACCTTTTAATGGAGGGTTGGGGATATTTGGCTGCAATAAAAAATCAAGTGGCTTGTTTCCTTAAAGTAGATTAATCTTGAATTAAGGCTGTGTAATATCATTTGAGGTCTCTGGTTGCTCGAGCAGGGCTCACAGAGCTGGCAGCAGAGCTGTCTGTTGGCCCAGCAATGGAATTCCCACTTGCCCTTTCTTTGCTGCATATGTATATTAACACCATTTATTTTTAAGGAAAAAAAAACCAAATCAACTGCAGAAATTCATCCAATTATCTCATATGAAAGTACAGGTAAGATATAACAAAACATGCAGCCAAAATGGTTTCTATTTAATACTGTCACAAAGCACTGAGGGCTCCGCATTTCTCTTTCCTGCCGAGGCACCGATGGCACCAAATGCAACAATAACCCAAAAAGAACTGGGAGAACTCTTGGAGAAAGCTGAGAAGTTCCACACGAATGTTACCCATCAGCAAAACCATGTGGCCAAGATTGTTAAAGGCACACTCAGTATCAGCATGCATCTTTATAGTAGCTGCTTTTCAGAGGATAAGACCTTGGCATTTTATGGAAGCAGTCAGGCTCCGTTAGGATGATTCCCAATGAGCCTCCAAACTCTCTCTCTGGCCATTTTAATAACGTTGGCCCACATCACCCTACAGTCCTGTGTGCATCTACTTTAACACTTCCTCAAATGATTGAATGGCAGCGATTTTCTGAAAGCTTTTGCTCTGGATCAGTGAGTCTGCAGCCAGTCTGTAACTTAGGAAAAGCTGCTGATTACCATATGAATCACATGGATCACCTGAGTCATTCAGATCACCCAGGCTTATTTGTTTGCTCTATTTCCTAATTGTACCTGGAATCAGCTCAGTGCTTTCCCTCAACAGTGAGTTTGCCTTATTAAGCTCACCCATGCACAGCAGACATAGATTCTTTACATGCCCAGGATTGCTCCTGTTCCCATCTGTGCTAACCGGCAGCGAAGAAAGTTTTAGGGTGCTTACAAACCTCCTAGCTACAAGACTCCTAAATCATTCCAGATTATGATTTATTAGGGTTGTTAAAACACAATGGGAGATGAAATTGTTATAGGTCTTGGAAACTACAGGGAATCGTCATTTAAGCCAGGCTCAAAGCTCAAAGGAAATAGCATTCACTTGGGAACAGCAAAATACAGTGCTTATGGTGTTCTCACCACAACCAGTTTATATGCCAGAGTAACTTCCCTTTGCAAAGCAAATTGTTTTAGACCTTAAAGAATCCTAGGCATGTTACTGATAGCTTACAGTTTTGTTAATGGAGTCTCCGTATCTAATAATAATGATGATTTGTCATGATGTAGCATTTTCTATTTGAAGATTTATTTGGGATTCATCACAAATAGAGCCACATATGGAGTAGCAGGAATCAGCTATTTAGCAACATACTGTGATACCACAATAATGTCAGCTATTCAGAAGGGAAAGTGAAAAATGTAGTTCAGAGACCTCAAAAAGAATGTGGGAAGAACGAGCAGAACAACCCAGTTAGAGCCAAGGCATTGGGGCTATGTAAAATGAAATCAAAAATGCTTAATGTCCCCAGATTTTCAAGACTTTGGTGTCACTTTTCAAGCCAACGCATACCGTGCCCATAATGTTTGTAATACGGTGGGACATTGAGACATTGTAGCTGTAGAAAGGAAGGGTGCTGCCTCAGAGTCAGTAACAGCCCTTCTGCAGTCGTGGTCAGAGTTGGAGATGCTCAGTTAGAAGTACATATGTTATTACACTAGATAGTAACAATCTTGAGAATTCAATGCACATTTTGTGATTCCCTCTTAATAAGTTACCTGCCTGTGATGTTCACTGGATGCTTACTGGATGATGGTGGTGGTGATCAAAATAAAGGCTTATGTTAGAAAATTAAAAACATTGAAACTCCAGAAATTCTACATTTCATGGAATGATAGAATTATTCGAGTTGGAAGGGATCCATAAAGGCCATCTGCTCCAAACCCCCAGCAATGAACAGGGACACCCACAGCTCCATCAGTGCTTCTATCCCTGACCCTGGGTGTCTGCAGGGATGGGGCACCACTGCCTCTCTGGGCACCCTGTGCCACTGCTTCACTGCCCTTACTGTAAAAGCTCTTTTTCTTATATCCCATAGAAATTTCCCCTAGCATGGGATGGAGGTAAGATGGAGTTCCATCTTCCTGCTCATCCTTTGTGATCAGTTCTCCTTTGCTTTCTCATTAGGGAATAGTACTAGCAGATACTAGCAGGGTTTTATGTATGTGTGGATGTATGCATATATATAAATATAATTGTGTGTGTATGTGCCCACAGGTATAGGCATTTATACAGAACTGATAGTCTTCATGTTAATTAGCTAGAGTTCTCCTCTTAAAGGTGCAAAAGGAAGCAGAAAACCCAACTGTTTATCTCAAGACTTGCTTCTCGTGTACCCTGTGTACCACACAGCTGGCTGAAGTATTTATTCAAGGCCACACACTTATGCCAGATGCACAGAATGAATCCATTGATCTCTGTAATAACCTCTTCAGAGCAGTGATGTTCCTTGCTGTGGAGCTTGCTGCCTAAACGTTGATCAGCCTCTGCAATTCTTGGAGAGCTCCTGCAGCTGTGCCCAACCCAGCTGTGCGACAGCAGCCTTCAGCAAAGCAGCAGAACTAAACAAAATGTTCTGAGAGGGGTCATGGGGAAAAAATAGTCCATTAAACGGAATGTTATTGGAGTTCTTTTATTATTTCTCTACATTTCGGGGAGGGGTTTGCTATTAATATTTTTCCTCCTGATCCCTTCCATCCTGCTCGCCTTGTTTTCAACCTCCATTCTCTTTATTTTAGGGCTCTCCTCAATGGTTTATAAATGTCACCATTTGTCATGTGCAAATCCATTTGTAAAGCAGGCTCAAACCTTCCCAATTTGCCCTGCTGCAGTTCAACCATCCTCCCAGCTCCAGAGACAACCACCATTTGTTGTCTCTGATACGCCCTCCTCGCAGTGCCTGACAGTGCATCTTACAGGCCATGGGCTATCCCTTCTCTTCAAGAACAGCCTGGCATTTGGTTCAGAATAAATATAGCCTTCAGGCAGCAGTGTGCAAGCAGTATAAATGCTAACCAGCCCATCCTTACACCATCCTGAGACCAGGTGGTGCTTTCTGCACTGTGCAGAAGAGCAGTAGGAGGATGTGAGTGGCAGAGCAACTTTGGCGATATCAGGTGCTGCTCTGAGTTGGAGAGTAGCAGATGCTCTTCCCTATGCCATCAGCACCCACTGGACATGAGCTGTTCCTTAGAGCAGCCAATGCAACTGTTTGGGTAGCCATTAGTTAGTCCAGATCCATCAAATGATTTGGTTTAGCTAAAAGACTTTTAGTTCAGGACGACTTCTGACTGAGCTGGGATAATGACTTATTATACAAGCAGTTGTGCTTTCCCAGCTGAAGGTTGACAACCTGCAGAGGAAGCAGACACCATAACCCAGATCAGCTGCATTTGTAGCAGCCCCTCAGACCCTGAAATGACTTAAACAAATCCATACAAATTCTGATCCAGTGATTCTCAGAAATATAATGAAGCCTTGAACCTATCCCACAAGATGCTAACAGAAATAGCATTGCAGGCTGCAAGGCTACATTAGCAGCAGAGGGACAACCACACATGATCAATCATTCTCACTTATTCTGGCCTGGTGAGGTTTATGCTACATAAAAACACTACCATGGAGATAATAGTAAGATACTACCCTTGTACCAAGGGTAACAACAATAAGTCACTGTAATGTACTTGTGCATGTATTTTACAGAGCTGACAGGGAATACTTAAGCATGAAGGATGAGAGAATTGAAGGCTTAGAAGAGATTTTGCCTCGGACTGTAATAACATTTTCTGTTTTCAAACCTTCTTCATTGTCTTTTGTGACCCTTTTGATGGCTGAGGCATCCTGCGCTGTACCTCTCTCTGCCTCTCACAAATACTGCAATAGCTCTGTAATAACAGGGACCTGCTCTCCAAGTTCTTAACTGAAGGGAGTAGGAATTTGTTCATGGACTTCGAATTTGGAACTATGGACAGTTTACAAGCTTACCAAATGGTATCCAGAGCCTCAACTGAAAAAATAATACCAGATCTCAGAGAAGTAGATCAACAAGTATGAGCTCGATTTGCTCCTCTTCATAGGACTTTACCTTTTACTTTGGTAGGTACAAGATCATTTGCTGAAATTAAACATCAGTAAATTCACTGCATTTTCACCTTACAATTTTACCAGAAAAGAACTAAGCCTTGGAAAAGATAATAATACAGCACAGCTGACTCCAGTCTGACAGCAAAGGAATAAAGCCAGGAATGGCTTTGGCCCTTCATGACTTGTTAGTATTATTATTTATCAGCATTATAAAGCCTACTGGAAACATGGCCGAGCAGACAAGTAAGCATGGGAAGAGCTTAGAAAGAGCAAAGTACTTGTTTTCCCCAAGATAGTGCCACAAGCCAGCAGAGGGCAAATAATGGTGCACAGCTTGCATGGAATGTCAGACAGCAAAGTTTGAGTTCAGTTGGAGGATGTCCTTGCAGTCTGCCTTGTTCCCAGAGGCAGCTTCTGATAGGAAACATTGGAACACAGCACAGCCTGGGATACCAAGACCAGAGGATCACAGAACCATTAAGGTTGGAAAAGACATCCATGTCATCAAGTCCACCTGTCAACCCATCATCACCTTGCTCACTGACCACGTCCATGTCTGCCCCGACCCAAGTACAACACCTTGCATTTGGCCTTGTTGAGCTTATACAGGTTCATGCGGGCCCACTTCTCAAGCCTGATCCCTTTGGTTGAGGTAAGATAGACCAAAATTAGGATTAATCAAACACCAATATCCTCTTTGTGTGCTAAGAGCCTTCAGAATAAGGAATAAATGAGATGGAGTGAAGATGAATGAAATTAATCTAGCTGCAAGAGGGCAGCACTCAGACAGCAAAGGCAGCTTCACCAGCAATTTCCATCTGTGATGTTTCCTTAACTTTGCCTACTTTTCCCACCTTTCACCTACGTAGCAGTGCTCACCTGAGCAACCTACCGGGCTGCTGTGTTGCTTGGGATGCTACGTATTACTACCCATGTGAGCAGTGGCAATGCTAGGCAAATTGCTGTTTTGAAGTAATAGATGTTCAAGTATGTCCTTGGTTCAGTCAAATTATAGCTCAGTGAGATTTAACATGAGTTTCAAGAGAAAATTGTGTGATTAAAGTCCAACTGATTATTAAGAGTGTTTATCGATGTGTAGTAAGTATCACTGTTAAATTTTAAAAACATTCTTAATAATCCTTTAGTATCTAATTATCCTATAAAAGCTCTTATTAAATTTCAATCAAATCAGCAGCTGAAATGCATAATTTAAACTAAGCACAACAAAAGAAACATCCCAGTTGCAGAAGGAAAAAAAACAAACACATCAAATTAACAGCTGTTTACAGAGGTTTTGTCTTAAACAGAATGGTGTTACATTTCCTGGGGCTCCTGCACATTGAGGTGCCTGATTCAGTCACCCTTTGGTTACTTGCCTTCAAAAGCTATCTCCTCTAATAGGCTATTTGTTAGATAAATACATATCAGCTCATTTCTTTAGCTGAGGCTGAAGCAGTAACGTGCTTGACAGCCTTGCCTTCTCCTCAAATACAAATACATGTCTATGTATGTATATATACATACATGTAAGCTTAGAAAGTCTTCATTGTTCTTTTATTCCACATATCTTCCTGATCTTCTCCTGGAGTTCTGCAAAAACAGGAGGGTAACCCCTTCCTCCGTAGCATACACTGTCCTGGGGGAACAGTGCAGCACTCTGTGCTCTGTGTATGGCACCAGAGCAGCAGGGACCCTTTCATAAGCAGGGTGTAATAAGAGTGATGTGATACAGGGTTTGCCCTTACCATTTGTTGCATGTCAGCCACGCTGGTGTTGTCACAACACTTAGACATACTGATCTTGCAAAACACAGGGTCACCCATAACCAGATTCAGCATAAAACAAAATCAGTGCACAAAACCTAAGAGAAACGATGGCTGTGCAATCCTCAGGTGAGAAATCGTTCCACCCAAATGGACCATGAATGTAAACACTGACTAACGAGAGTGGTACAGATTGGGCCATTAAAAGCCAGGCAGAGATGAATGGAAACGTCTGAGCAGGAACATAAAACAGGCCAATTTCTGCCACTAAGTAGGAGTGGGAGTATAACAGTCCTTGTTATAGAGTTGCTGGCAGTGATGCTACTGTTAAGGCTGAAAAAGACATCACATTCCAAATCTCCCTTTTCACTTGTAAAACAGTAAGATTTTGAGCTTGATCCCTCACTTCAAAGGTAGCCACTGCCACTGCTTAACAAAGAGAAACATGAGATGGATGGGAAGGAAAAAATCAAGTTGGCTACTAAAGGTTATAGAGACAACCCAGAGTGGGAAGGGTGAGATTCGAGTCACTGTGAAGTTGAGTTCTGCTTTTCTTTTGCAGGTACTGATTTCTCCCACTGCAGAAAGCCAATGCAGAAATAGCCAGAGAATAACCCAGCTTTTGGTTTTATCCATCAGCAAAAGGCTTTCGTGCATCAAATCTGTTTGAGGATTCTGAAAAGGCTGATTCATGGCGTGGTTTAAGAACACTGTTTGTTCCTTCAAGTTCCTGATTGCTTCCAGGGGATCCATTTGGCTTCTCCCGACTCGAGCTGAGTCTTTCCAAGAATAGAGAGAACAGAGGCTCCGAAGAGCTGAACCACAGGCTTTGAGGTCTGACCATTTGTCTTTGTTCTGATCAGAAATGAAACCTGAAATTTTCAACGAAGGAAAATTTGTACAATGTGGGAAATGGTTTCGGGGCAAAATTGAAATAATAATTCTAACGTGGCCTCTTAGAATGTGACCTTTTTATCTCTTAACAACATTGAAATATAATAAAGAATTTGAATATTTGAAAAGTAATTTTAACATTTGAAATTTCCACTTTTTTCCTCTGAAAATGTCAAAACAGGATATTTCAGCTTTCTGGGAACTTCTTTCCCTCCCACTTTCAATTGAAAATGAGAACTTTCAGCCTGTGTTGATCATCCATGTGGCTCCCTGGGACAGGCAGCCATCAGCAGAAAGGGAAAGGTGAGGGACTGCACCAGGTCCTGTGACACCGAGTGCAGCCATTCCTTTCCCATTGCCATTGCCCAGTGTAACTTATTATTGGATAGGCTGTGGAGGAAGAGGAGGGGAGGCTGGGAAGCATTTCTTTGTTAAGCGCTTTGTCACTGCGTTAGAGACGCATGCAATCTACATTTATGGTTGGGTCTTTGGAATGGCACTTGGACGAGGGAGCAGGCAGAGCTTTTGGGATCTTCAGTGCTTCATCAAAGATAACAGCCAGTTATTTTGTGCTGCCCTCAGTGCTTCACGCACTGAGAACAGCCGTTGCAAGGAATTCCCACTGCATGGTGCGTGTAATCTGTAATTGTGTATAACTTGTTTACACCGAGCAGCCATGTTAAGCACTGGGTGATGTGGCTCCCACCCTTTGCAAAGCTCCCCACATTTAGGTGCCACTAACTCAGACTGCAGCCTTGTGACCTTTGCTGGATGACACTGGAACACTTTGAAGAGTTCCTGACGGCATCTGTCCCTGCAGCTCTCACCACAGATGTTCCTGCCTCCAAGCTGTGTGTCTGCTCAAGCTGATCCATTCACAGCCTGGTGAATTTTTGCTATTTAGGTCATTATTGCAACTATTTTAGGCTGAATATTGACTGTCAACTGTTAGTGAGGGAGAAATAGCAGTTCTAAACTCTCAACTGCTTTGATTAAATCAAAATGTGACTGTGAATCATAAGTCTCAACCCACAGTATTGCCCTGATGCAAACGTAGTGCAAAGAGAAATCAGTACCCATCCTGGAAAAACAACTGTTCTGCTTGGCAGTGGAACACCTCCATCCAGCCATGCCTTGGGGACAGCTCTTGATCAACAGGGTGGTCTCAGTTCCTCTTCCTCTAAAATGGAGCTAATAATTCTACCCACATTTACAGATCATTTTGAGACGTACGAGTGAAGAGAATTACAGAAGAACCAAAAGTTATTATGTATCATGCGTGTGCTTGCCCATAAATAATAAATTCCTGAGGCAGACATAAGAACATAAGACTCAAGAAGTCCCCCCTATCATCTTATGACAAATTCATAAGCAATCTCTGTACATGATTTCTCACCTGCTCTTTTTTCAATGGTAGGTGTCACTGGAGACTCAAATCCCCCTCTCTCCTTATCTAAGTTATATGGATTTTATGGGTTGTGATACATCAGAATGGAAACACTGCTGTACGAAGCAAAAGGTGCAAAAAGTGCCAT
This sequence comes from Lagopus muta, assembly GCF_023343835.1. NCBI lineage: Eukaryota > Metazoa > Chordata > Aves > Galliformes > Phasianidae > Lagopus > Lagopus muta. Next base: position 2,200,824 of record NC_064437.1, on the reverse strand, counting down.
GTTTTTAATTATTTTTCTCACTAATATTTTTCTAATGGTCTGTATCTTGAGTCATTATCCTGCATACAGCCCACAAAGTTGCAAAGCCCAACCTGTGCTGTGTGCTGATGTCTGAATGTGTGTCAGCATTACCAGCAGCCCAGCAGTGCCTGTGAACTGGTGGTGGTGGCTCTGCTGCACCCCATCCCAGTCCTGGCCAGCTGAAGTGGCAGCTGGGCTAATTTCCCTGCCTCTGTGTGTGCTCTGCCAGGATTTTACGCTGGAAATAAATTGTCACATAGAGAATATTTAAATTCAGGAAACAAAATGTTCCCACTAATTCAATGTAGCCATCTCCTGCCTACTAAAAGTTATGAGTTATGTGCGAAGTAAAAAACCTCTCTGCTGCATGAGATAATGAGAAAACGGGAATTCTTTATTCATTGTACTTGTCCCTCTGCACATAACATTTGTATATCATGCTGGGACTAACCTGTGTCACTGCACTTATAGCCACAGACCAGACTAAATGCCTGCCCTTCACTGTTTTTACGTCATGATTCATATACTCTCTCTGCTCTTTCTGACTGCCTGCAATTACTTGTGACAAATGATTCTTCAGTGTACTGTCTGCTTTACCTTTTCAAAATGTTTCCATGGTTCACAGATAAGTCAGCTAGTGTACACTGTACTGTCTGGTGGGAAGTAAATCCCAGAGCACACACAGGAACGAGTCCTGCACCACTTTACCAGCAGCACTGCAAGTGTCCATTCCCTGTGGACCGTCCTTGGCTCCTCTGCTGGGGCTCTGTGAGTGCTGTGCCACAGGGAGCCCAGAGGGACACACTGTTAGGCACTGCACCAAGAGCTCGGTATTATCCATGCCCCATCCTTGGAGGTGCCCAAGGCCAGGCTCAATGGGCCCTGGACAGCTTGAGCTGGTGAAGAGCAACCAGGCCATGGCAGGGCTTGGAAGTGGATCATCTCTGAGGTCCCTTCCAACCCAACCATTCTATGATTCTGTAATTCTGTGATCTATAACAAAACATCCAATCAACAGAAAATTATTATTTTGGTGTCTCGCATGAAAGACTATCCTGCTGGATGACTTTCATCACTGCTCCCATTGCTTTCCTCTTGTCCTTCCTCGTGTATTTCCAGGGCTGAATGTTGCCTTGATTTAAACTTGTAACAATCTGGGTTGCTTAGTTGTCTCAGTTGCAATAGTGAATGTCAGAGCACCTCCTCTGAGGTCAGCAGAGCTCCAGTGATAATGATGCTGACAGATTCAGTCCACTGACTGCTCCTGATAGCACAGGGCGTGAGTTGGCATTCTGGTTTTTGATTTCCATGCTTGCAGTACATACAATGAGCTTAGTATAATTCATATAACGAGTTTCATGCAATTATCTGCCAATGTAATGGATCAAAACATGGCAAACACACAATGTTTTTTCATAGAAAATGATCTTCCATTTGGAAGTGAAATCTATTGAAAAAGTCAGCAGCACTTCCTTCTGTGAAGAGCTTCTTTTTCTAGTTAAATTTCATTTAAAACACTTTTATGGCACCGTTTGCCTTTTCTATTGACCATAAGTTGCACTTTCTAATTTCGGAACTTCTTTCTGTAGTAAATACTCTTCTAAAAGTTGCAACATACTTCAGTATTTGGAATTGTACAAGAAATATTGCAGAGAATGGATTCATTGTGACAGCTGTGAACTCACAACAGCTCTAGCACTGCATTAAATTACTCTCTTGTCCTTTACAAAAATCTATTTAGGTATGTGCTCATCTCTTCAGCAAATCACCAAAACGAGATTCATACCACTGTGCTACAAACATTTATTCTGGCTTCTTCTACGCACTCCCCTCTGCATTAGCCAAAGCAGGAATGATGAATCTTCAAACCAATCCTGCCAGGCAGCCCCTCTGCCTGACTCTGCAGACCCTGACTCTCATCCTCGTGTCTGAGAGTTAACTCACCTCTAAATTGCATCTGATCTCACCATGTTTGTGAAGGTGTTAGGAGTGAAAGATACTGCAATGTTCCTGGCTGCTCACGCTGCCCGCCTCCAACATATTTCACATTCACATGTGGTCCTTGGCCCGCCTGTGCTCCTGCCCATCTGTTTGGGAGGCACTGTGCCTGCCTGCGAGTCGGTCGGGTCTTTGGCCAGACACCGAGGGTTTGCATGGGCAGGCAGCACAGCGCTGCAGTGACATCTGTTCTGCATGACATGGCCCTCTATGGGAGCCCTGCTGCTGCACACTTCCTTCCACTCAATTACACCTGTTGACTGTCATGTGCCAAAGCAGAGGAGCAAAGCAGAGGACAGGAAGCAGCCACACACACACACACACACACGCTTCTGTCTGCCCCTCAGAGAGACCAGAAAGCAACAATGGTTTGAGAATTTCCATGCAGTCACTGAAGAGAGTTACTCTTCTTGCACTCCATTGACAGAACCTGATTTTCTGGGCACTTCCTTGCAAAACAGATGCAAAGTGCCACCATCAATGACTGTGTAGATGCAAAGAAATGGGGAATAAAAGCCTGCGTGGGCAAGGAGTCTCTATCCAACCCAAAGGGACACAAAGGATATCATGCAGAAGGACCTGCCATTCAGTGGGCCTTATTTGTACTGCAGGTGATTATTTACAATTCTAAACTGCTCAGACAGTCCCAGGTGCCATACCAAAGGAATGTAACCAAACCCTGGTAGCACAGAGTTTATGGGTGTCCTGGAAGAGCCCACTGCCAAGCATCAGAATTACAGAAATGAAACAAAAATCACCTATCAGCCATGCTGATGGGGCACCATGCTCCTGCCTGGGCTCCAAATGCAAGCAGCAGCCAGAAGCTCTGTGCTGGGGTTGTCGCATGTGGTAAAAACTGGTTCACCTTCCCCTTTCCTTATTTTGTCAGCAAGACAGCAATCAATGTGGGCATGCCTTCTCACACTCCAGATGCACCTTCCACTCATTACTGAGTTGTACTCAGCAACACCATCGAGCTTCACAGACACATCCACATGACTGTAATTTTGGATGGAGAGGGAAAAAAAAAAAGAAAAAAGATGAGCCCTAGAGAGAAATCACAGCACAGAATGTGGGAAACCTTGGTTCTCCTGAATGCTCTCTGTTCTGGACTCTGGTAGCCCTGCTTCTGCCTCACAGCCATCCACAGAGCACATTCACCCAGCAGCCAGCTCAGCCCATTGCTGCTGCGGTCACAGCTGACTGTGCTGCCTCTGACACAGAAATTCCGAGCAGAGACCGAGGAGCTGGCATGGTGAAACCACACAGGACAGCAGCCCTGCTCAAGTTATTTGTTTTTATGGACAGAGACACTGAACACAGACTCTGAATTGTCCCTCTTAGGATGCAGAATGCTACACTAAAAAAAAAAAGAGAGAGGGGAAAAAAAAAGAAAGAAAAGCAATTCAGAGAGAAGAAAAGGATGGAAATATCCATCATTCAACAGCAGTGACAAAAAACAAACCCTGGCAGCAGCCTCCGATGCAATGCCTTGTTTATGCCAATGCTGGTTGCAGCTCCGTTCGGATCAGAAGCACAACAAATTGTCTGTTCCTTTGCATCCAGCAGCTCTGATCGCTAGTGACCATGCTGACAGAGCCCATTGCTGCATTTGAATGGGAACGATGAATAGCGGAAACAGCTACACTTGAGCACATACAAGATTGTTTTTATAAATTCAAGACTATTTACAAGTTTGGCTTGTATGGCCTGGGCATTTTATTTACTTTGCTGTTTTTTCGATAGGGAGAAAGCACGAGGGCGATGCAGCTGTCTGAACTGCAAGCAGCTTATAAATAAACAACAATAAAGAACAGCGCATGACATTCGTGTCCCCCACTCCTGTTTTTTCGGTCTGTGTGCCCCCCAGAATCCAAATCAACAGGAGATCAGGCTGTAATTTGTGAGTAAATTCCTTTCAGCCGAAACAAACAAAAATAGACAAAGATAACCATCCTCCTCATACTTTATGCACAGAGATGCAAGTTATTTTCCACTCCATTTAGACTTTTCACCTTCCTTTCATTTACCTTGTTTTTTACAGTTCAATAAATATTTTTCCAAGCTCCACTTGCCAAACAAAAGAGTTTAGCTTCAGCGTTACTCCTCTGACAAATATCCTTATGGTGTTGCACATGTGAGCCATTGATAAACAAATTAAAATTCTGTCCCAGCTCAGAGCTCAGCTGGCCCATTTCATCTTGCGGTATGGGTTTGTAAAGGTCTGGGTGTCTGTCATCCTCCCCTAACCTTGTCTTTGTCAAAGGGATACAAAAGCCTGCACGCTCGGGGCCTTACGATACTGATTAGTGTGAGTGACAAAGTGGAGTAGCAAGTCCACTCAGCCCTTCATAATAAATCTATCAAAGAGTAATAGAATTCCATCAATTCTGCATCATCCCCGAGGGTCGCTGTGCTGGGATGGAAAGTGTGTTCCGCTGGGATTGTACAACTGTTATTATTCAATTACACTCTTTTCTTCCTAGTTAAAGACCATGATATCATTATCACTTAATGAATACATATAATTGGATCTGGACTCTATGTTTGGCTGATGAATACCACTCACTATTCATTCAGTCTCAGCTCATCTTCTGACCATTTATTATAGACTTTTGGCTGAAAACCATGATGACAAAGGGAATTTGAAATTAGCTGAGATTTCACTCAATGCTCAGTTAGACACAAAGGCAAAATACAATTCCAACGCCTAAATGAGGCTGAGAACACATGGAGAAGTTGTGCCTAACTTAATAGCTGTTGATTTCTGCACAAACGCAATGAGGTAAATGCAAAGATATTTTTCAAGGCAGTCCCATAACTTTGCAAACAAGCAGAGATCTTCTCCTTTTCTTTCCCCAGCTTTAATATGGATATAGATACAGACACATAGAGACTCAAAGGTAAATACTCAGCTTTTAAGTTGGTGCTTTATTTCCCAACTTAGGCACAATATTAGCTTTAAAGATATCATCTGAGGCCATTATGATCATCAACTCAGCCCCGCTAAGCCAAACACAATTTTATGATGAAATAACAGTTAAATCTGACAAAGCAAAAGTGCTTTCTATACAGTATATTTATTACGCCTAATATCGAGACCATCATTAAGTTTCATCAAACAGTGTGCCCCCAAAGGAAACTGGCCCTCCTATTCATATTGTTGGGAGTAAATGTAGCATACCTCCTTTGGATCACTGGTGAACAGGCCACCTCATTAATCCTAGTTAGTAGATGCTGCTGGGCATGTGGAGCAGCCAAATCCAGATGCTACCCACAGAGCCTCTCCAGGCAGTTAGGGAATCACAGAGTACCACCTCAAGCCCTCCATACATCACTTCAAATTAAATTTACATTAAGTGCTACTCCATCAGAGCTGAGAGAAGCTGACATCTTTGGAAAATGCAGATGATAATCCATTAAATCCTATTATATACATGTCTTCTAATTTTACTTAAGCTCATGCATACCAAAGTGTGAGTTTGTGTTAAAAATTAAAGACCCTTTTACTAGAACAAAAGACTTTATGAACTGTTGACTTTGGGAGGGTTTATAACGGGATCAGGCTATTCTGTCAAGACAAGTAGACTTTTTTTTTTTTTGCCTGTAAAATTTCTGGTTAATCATTTGTTCCAGGGATCTTTTTTCAAATGCACAATGTGTCTTTGCTATTTCCATCTCAAACTCTTTGTTCTCTCGAATGGAAGTGCAGCCTCTTTAACTTAATCAAATGTTATGAATGAAACAGTGGGACACATATTGTCTCCTTTTGCAATTAAGAAAATATTTGCTGGCAGCTCCAAAACTGGCAACAGTAAGAAGATGCTATAAAATCATCACAGTGAAAAAGCTAAGGATTTAATTGCCCTATTATCACATATGCTAATCCCTTTATATTTTCATAGTCCTTAGTCACAGTTACTTCTACTTTGATGAGTCTCTTCTAATTTCATAGCAATGATCTTATTATTTTTGATTCAAGGCACTTAAATTTTTATATTTAACCACTGTATTTTATGTTTATGCTGCTGTCTGATTTACTTTTCTGCAAGACCTCCACTAAAATGGAAAACATACAATTTCAGAAGAAGGTAATAATTATTTCAGATATTAGGCAAAGCATACTGCCAAAAAAAAAAAAAGAAAGCATATCAAGAAACAAAATACACACGTGGTCTTACATACACACTATTAATTTAAAAGCTATTTATCAAACCTTTTAAAATTTAATCAGAGTTTGGATTTCAGGCGCTTAGATTTGCTTTAACTCTCAAATCATTTCTTTCCAAGCATTTCCCTGTATGCCTGCTACACAACACGCCATATCAGTGTGTTAGTTTTTAACCACTGTCGCTCCTCAGCAACTGAAGAAGTGGTGGGGCAGACTGTCATCAACACAAATAAGAGCAGCACCATAAAATTCAGCTGAATTAATGAACTGAGCAAGTTCAAGTTTTTTGAGTGGAATATTTCTGATTTGGGTAAGCTGAGGATATTTCCCTGTGTTATTTCATAAGAAAATAGAGGTAGCTGTGTTTATAGTGCTTATAAACTGTGTTGATGGTTTTGAGACCTCTTGAAGTGGCTATTAACACTGATGAAATGCATATGTCTAAACCACGAGGTCTTATTTAAACTTCTACACTGTATTTTGAAGATGCTGATACTTGGGTTTGGGTAAGTAGAACTCACTGTTCTTTCTATGTTACAAAACATCTATGACTGTCCCACAGAGAAATGAGTGGGTTCCATCCATCTGGAATGGAGGAGCTTGTTCCTTTACCTCAGGACATCCTCAAGCTCCAATTCAAATGCAGCATCTTATTAAGAAAGTATCACACAAAATCTACCACCTCCATTTTCTTGTTTCATTTTTAACAAAAGGACATAACTGTCCTTTATCTGTATCTGATGGGTCAAATTTTGTTTCCAGCACCACCGGCCAATTGAGATTGAATTGGATGGTCAAAACAAATTTAATCTTAGCTACCACACTGTATTTAAGATTAAAATGAGTCTGAAAGCTTCCTGACCTGTTGCTGGTTTATACAGCTGTCTGCCAACTCCTTCTCTTTCCGTGAGTTCCTAGAAGAGGAGCTGAGTGTTATTATTTACATGCAGAGATGAAGCCATCGCCAAGGTCCCAGTGAGCGAGACGTGGTACATACATACAAACAGCCAGAGGTAGCCCTTGCCCTCAATAACTTACAGTCCAAATAAACAAGACAGACAGAAGGTCAGAGAGGAAACAGAGGCACAAAGAAGTGACGTGATTTGCCTGTAGTCACCTAGTAGATGATTGGCAGAGTCAGGATTAGACTAATAGATCACTGAATCAATCCACTGACTAAACATACTGCTTCCCATTATTTCTTGGGAGGCAAACCAGGAAGAATGATCTCACCCGACTAAGAGCCACAATAAAAATAACAGCAGCACTGAGGGCAAGTTCAGAGCTTTCTACACGATGTGCTGTGGATCAATTGGAGGAGAGGCTGCTCTCTCCACCGCCATATTTTGAATTGCCTTCACAGCAGGAATGATGGAAGACAGAGGAATGGCTGACAGTACTGAATAAAACCCCATGTAAATTTCCCTTACGAACATCTGATCAGTATTTATATGGGCATAAAGGGTTATTTATTTCCCTGTCTCCATGAATGATTTACATGCTGCTCTACATTTTTATAACACATGTGCACTGGGCTTGAGGAGGAACGTACTCTGACTTTTTCCACAGAAGCAGTTTAGCAGAGCAGGAGCCCGCAGCCTGGGTGGAGGTGGGAACACTTCAAGTGGGTTTAATTCTCTTTCACGGGAGCCATTTCCTCCATCCTTTCCACTCTTAACCCTTCTGTTTTACCCCCTCATGTCACGAGTTTCATCTTCCCATAAGTCTCCCTGGTCTCAAAATCACTCTGCGTGGAACATCCTGTTTATATTTTTAGGGGTGAGATTCAGGAAAGACACTGCAGCATTTTTAACACAAACCTCTCATAGATCCCTCTGGTTCTCACAGCGACTCAGGCTCTGCCAGCGTCACCACAAAGAGTTTTCCTGAGGACCTCAGCAGCATTTTTGAGAACTCAGTACTTCAGCAACAAACTGGAATTCAGAACCGGATTTATTCTGAGTCTAGATCCACTTCTGTGGTTCATAACGGGCAAATTCAGAGTTCAGATCATTTTCTGATACGAATTTTACAGTTCACACAAAGCTCAGTTCTTTCCTTGAGGTTGTTTCCTTCCCCAAATATGCAACTTAACAGCGTGAACAGAACTTGAACAGATGCGCTGAGGAATATTACACATAGATCTTAGGAAAGACTTCTGAAATTTGAATTTTGAATTTTGAATTTGAAAGCCAAGAGCTCTTTGTGGAGGAGGAGGAGTTCACCTTGAGAGAGCGCATTTTTTTCCTGGGTAAATGTCAGTCAGTCAAACAAAATACCTACCTGCAAACCCTGTGGGTGTTGTCAGTTTTCCTTGGCCTGCTTCCACTTGAAGGGAAGGGTCAGAACTGAAGAAAAACATCAGCCAGAACTCACAGTTGTGTGCCACATGAACCAGGGGCTGTGCTGCCCTGCAGCCACCCTCTGCCCAACGCCATCATGGCGGCGGCTGTTCCCGCCAAGCAGCCCAGCTCTGTGCCATCATGGCGGCGGCTGTTCCCGCCAAGCAGCCCAGCTTTGTGCCATCATGGCGGCAGCTGTTCCCGCCCAGCAGCCCAGCTCTGTGCCACCATGGCGGCTGTTCCCACTCAGCAGCCCAGCTCTGTGCCACCATGGCGGCTGTTCCCACTCTGCAGCCCAGCTCTGTGCCACCATGGCGGCTGTTCCCACCCAGCAGCCCAGCTCTGCCAGGCTCACACACTACATTCATTTGTGAACAACTGATTTTAAAGGAAGAATCCCAGGAAGAATGAAATTTCATCAAAAATTTGTGACAAACACCTTGGGGGCTCACTGAGAGCTTCAGTTACCGCCATTGAACCAGGCTGATGCATTAGTGGCACAACAGTGAGAGCACATATTGCACTAGTTTTACGATTTTTTTTCTCTCTTTTTTATGTTTTAATAAAAATTATTTTAAAAAAAGAAAATAAGTTTTATTGCTTATATGCATTGATTATATTACAAATGAGGGCTGCTCTGAAAGGAAAGCCTCCTGTTTCACAAAGTCAGCCCACGATATCAGATGTTGGTGGCATGGCAGTAGAGGTTGGACCTTCCCACCAATATCCCCTTACTTTTGTTGCCATGTGGCAGACAGCAGCAAAAGGGCAGTCTGACAAAAAGATGGCTGAGAGCTTTAGCAGCCACAACAACCAACGAGGGCAAATCCACAAGTGGAAGTCCCATGCTCAGCCTTTCCCAATGGGACAAGGTATTGTAGGATCACCAACCAGTTTGCAGCACAGCTGGCAGCCATCAGTGATAACACTGATCACATCAGTGCGGGAATTTTCAGATGAACAGAATTTATAGGCCAATGGTGGAAGAAATCACAAGGAGTCCACCCTTGCTGGAAAGAGGAGACTTTTGCCATAGCCATCAGATTTTACTGTTGACTCAATAAATTACCATAACAGAAATACAGCCAAATTTCAGGTAGGCAATGCAACAAATGACCTTCTATGAGAGTTTTCCCACAGGTCGAGCCCCGGGCTTCCCCAGTGTGTGTGTTCTTGGTCAGCTTCCCCCAGTGACGTGGCTTCACTAACATTTTCTCACAAAACAAAGAAGAAATTATCATAAACAAAGATTACATTTGGTTCAACAGCAAGCTTTTCACCAGCACTTAACCTTTATGGGGAACCAAATTATTTTTTCCATGACTAAGAAAAATCTGGCGATATATAATTAAAACAACAAAGAAGAGTCCCATTCTATACAAGTGTAATTACGTTCATGTGGTATCACTGTAATTGAAACACAGAAGATGTTTCAGTCTGTATTAAAAGAGAATTTCTTCCAGTGGGTTTCCTGAAGCTCATTAGATATTCCCTGGCCTATTCTCCTAAGTAATTAGATTTTAACAGGATTTTCAACAGATCAGAGCAATCTCTGTGGGTGCCAATAGGAGACTCTCCCTCTGGCCTTACCAGCAGGGCAGCATGGATAACATCCAGGCTGGGAGTTAATAGGACAATTACTGGCCTCTTTTAAATGAGTTACATTAATGCACTTAAGCTAAATGGCTCTGCATATGATTAAATATTAACATCTGCAAAATATGAAATCATGATATGCAATCAAGTTTTGTTGTTTTAATTTCCCAAATGCCGGATTTTGGTGGTGTATGCAAATGTGCATTGGATAGTGTATGTTAAACTTTCAAAACACAGATCAACACTATTTGCAAATGGTTCTTTTGGAGCTACTTAGTTAAACATCTTAAAATAGCACAAGCAGAGAGGAAATTATCAAAAATGATATAAAAACAAGAAAAGGAAAAAAATTAAAGCTTCATTTTGAATGCTTCAAAGGGAGCTGGGTCAAGACTTCCTTTGGAAACAACAAAAATCAAAAATTGAAATTTGGCGGCGTGATACCAGACTACTTCCCAGTAGGAATAGGAAAAGGAACAGGAACCAGCTGAAATATGGGGTGGTACAACCAGAGTAGATGCATACTGCAGTGGATAACATTTTTACAAAGCAGTTTCATAGGGGTTGCCTACGGCTTCCTTGTGTTATATGAGAAGTTATGGGTTTGTTTCTCCACACTCTGCATAGTGCACATACAATTAATAGAATGTTGAGTGCCCACAGATACACATATGCACGTGCACATCCACACATATATGTAAGACATATATACAGAGAGAGATGTTTTATTTAGTAAGAAATTTTGTCACCACACATTCAGAGGATTGAGTGATCAAGCCAGGGCATACCTCTCATTTCTAACATAGTAAAGTGGGACTTGATGGAGTCTATTTGTAAGTTCATGCCTGCTCAGGAAAACATGTAAGCAGTAACTGAATTTGCATTGATGTGGGTGATGAGGGGAAGAGGGAGTTGTGTGCTGTACAACTATATGGCTGAGATCTGTCCCACATTACAATTAGTTGTTGTTTTGCATATCTCATCTCCTCACCAGATCTCACACTCTGTCCATGATAATCCTGACCCCTACTTACATGTCAGATGCCTGAGCGTGGCCATGCCTCACGTTGACTCAATTATCCTGGAATGCTCATGCCCTCTTCGACACAATCACAAAATCATCTGACAAGCTAAGTAAATAGGGCTTTTATCTGGGCTGGGAACACACTTGCTTTGCAAAGAGGAGACAGGCTGTGTTCTGGTAGTTTGGAATAGGAATGGGAATGGGAATGGGGATAGGGATAGGGATAGGGATAGGGATAGGGATAGGGATAGGGATAGGGATAGGGATAGGGATAGGGATAGGGATAGGGATAGGGATAGGTTAGACTTTAACTGTTCCATTGGAAGGGGCCTATAGAGGCCACCAAGTCCAATTGCCTGACGAGTTCAGAGCTAACCAAAAGTTAAAACTTATTACTGAGTGCATCATGCAAATTCCTCTTGAATACCAGCAAGGTCTCTTGAAGTCCAATTCAAACAATTATATGATTATTATTTCTGGTTTTCAGCTGAATTCCAGTCTAGCAGGTGCTGCCTATTTGTACTTGACCAAGTCCATGTTGCCTAAAGGAGGACTACCACTCTGGTCATATGCTCTTCTAATTTCCCCCATGACCCAAATATTACCCTTCATCATGGTACTGTGTGTTGGAACTGACCTTGTTATATTGTGCAGTGGTGTCTCTGGGTTACAGAAACAGCTATTTCTGTTGGGTAATGAGGGCTGACAAAAGTGTCCTACCAGTTACTTTTGTTTGAAGAAAATTCAAAATGGCTTCGCTTTAGAAGAAAAGAAAAAAAAAAAAAGGATTTGCCTTCTCTGCCCAAAGTGCCCAGACTTTCTGACCATGCCCCAGTATGAACACTTGCCCCAGCTGTGGTTTGTGCTTCCAAGAGAGGAAACTCACGCTGGAGCTCAGCTCTGTCACCATCTGCCACCTGGAAGCACTGCCACAAGTGCTGGCCATGCAATAGCAGCCTCTCGCAAATCTGCTGGAGAGACACAAATGTTCACATGGTGCAGGAGCTAACGACGGCAGCTCTTGGAACCAACATGGAAAATATTAGTGTAACAGCATGACGGGAATGGAAAACAAAGGAGAAAATGCAGGGCAAAATAGAGACACACATTTGGAATACAAAACACACAGAGATGTTGTGGTTAGTGATGTTATTACTTGCAGCATGTAGACTTGTGATCCAACCAGGAGTGAACCCAGGCAAACTCCCATGAAAAGAGCTATTATGAGACCCATGGAAAGTAGGGCAGATCTGTGCTTACAGTTAGCTTGTCTGACACTTCTCATTGCGTGAATCTTTCAGTTCCTGCATCCTTGCTGGTTTGTACCCATCTGAGGTGAAACATCCCATGATGGCTGTCTGCCTCAAGCTGCATTATCTTGCAGGTGTTTCAGGGGGAAAAAAAAGAAAGAGCAAAAAAAAGAGCAAGAGAGAAGATTCACATCTTCTGGCCATCACATTGAGGAGATCCCTCTTCAGTATGGGTTAGACTTAAAATTTAGCTGCAGGGCTTCTGGGAGTAAGCCTTCCCTCAAAATCTGTCTGGATTTAGTCAAGCTAAAAAACACATTTCACCAGAGTTCTTAGAGTTGGCCACTACATCCTCCGAAGACTTTTCCTCCTGCGCATATCACATTGCTTCTACTTACAGCTGCATCATCCAGGCAGCTGTGAGAGAACAAAAATCATCTACAAACCCTGGCACCTGAGCAGGACTTGGAGCTCCCTCCTGTTCGGGGCCACAGTTCCTCCTGTGCTCTCAGTTCTCAGTGCAGAGAAAACAGGAGTCAAAGCTAAGGAAAGGCAGTAAGGAGGAGAACACAAACGTGGAGCAAGGGGGTGGGTGTTAGGGGCTGAGGTTGGATGAGAAGGGGATTTGAGATGGAAGAATTGTCAGGCTGCAGGCACTGCAAAGTGAGCAGAGCATTTGTCATAAGTGTGCTGCATGAGTGGGCTCTATGTTTACATAAGAGTTGTCTCCAAGTTTATGCTGTTTTTGTTGCAGTCTGAAATCGTGCAGCTGGAGATTCTCTATTCTACATGACAGAGACAAATGAAGGTGACAAGAATAACCCTACATCAAGCCCTTCTCTATCTTCAGCACACATCTCAGCACTTCCCCTGTGTCATTTTGGGTGCATTCATCTAGCCTGTGAAGTGAGATTGGTGCTTCTAGGGCCAGAAGACCACAGGGCTGTGTCCAGCAGGAAGACGTGATGATGGGATGGGGTATAGGCAGGAGGTGAGGGCTGCAGGGCACTATTGCAGAAAGTCTTGCAAAAATAAGAAAAGGCCATCGGGGTTTTGATGTGAGGAGAAATCTCTTCTTCCAAAGAGCAGTCAGTGCTGGCGCAGGCTGCCTGGGAGTGGCAGGGTCACCATCCCCAGAGGTGGCACTGAGGGACATGGCAGTGGGCATGGTGGGGGTGGGCTGGGGTTGGGCTTGTGGACCTTAGAAGGCTTTTTCAACCTGTATAATTCTATGCTTCAATGACTCTGTAAGTGTTTCCTATTCATATTCCTTGAGTCATTACATTGGATTTAGCTGCACCCCATCTCTTAGATTTGTCCCCAGAGCTGTGGCTAGCAGTATCTGACTGGTGAGCTCAATGCTTGCCAGCACAGAGCAGAACTCGATGTGGCGCTCACAACTGTGCCAGGTCTGGACATGGTAGGTAGAGGAGAATCCCCATACGTTGGGGTCTGCATGCCCTCAGGGCAGCTGTTCCAGGGGCACATCTGGCTGCACACAGCAGCCTCACAAGAGAGATCTCCAGGCTTCCTTCTGTGATCCTGACCAGCACGGCTCATACAGTACAGTAAGGGTGCTTTTATGAGATTCACTCCTTGCAATGTGAAGGTTTTTATGAGAAACACGCCTTCCTCTCTGTCATTTATGATAAATAATGTTTATTGATGTTCACTTCCTTCAGTGAAATAAAGTGTCAAACAGCACGTTGGTATTTGCCAATTTTCTTTTCACATTTCATGTTATGTGCTTTTTATGTTACATGCCTGATTAAAAATTTAAACATTGTCACCGTCAGTGCTAAAATACGTTGCCAGAGCATCTCTAATTATGCTTCCTTGTCTGCTCTGAGCAGGGACTGACATTTCTGGGTCAAGATCTGGTTGTTGATATGCAGCACAGGAAGTATCCAATAGCCACTTGCTGAAAAATAGCTCCTTTTCTCCCGCACAATTACAGAACACAATGCAGAGCAGGTACCCGGGGGAGATGCTCACACCACGGCAATTCCTGGCTCTAGAGGCCCTCATCCACTTCCCACACCTCATTTTGCTTTGCAGCTGATTAACCCCAAATAAAGCAGAGCCGACAGAGTGCTGGAGGGCGATCCCCCTGGAGGCTGTGGCTGCAGGGAGGCGGGCAGGGCCCTACCTTTGGCATTTTGGCTTCCAAGCACTTTTTCCAACACATGCAGGGACCCAGGCAGGCCTGCAGACATCCACCCGAGCGTATTACATGGCAGAGCGGGGCATCTAACAACACAACTGACCTCCAGGAGGAGCCTTTGCACGTATAAAAATGCCAATGGTGATATATGCTGTTGGAAATATGACTATTAAAAAAAAAAACTACCCTTACAGGATTTGCTACATTTGTTTGCAATGGCAGCACACAAAATGCTCTACGTTTTTCCAAGGGAATCAATATTCAGAAAATTCAGCTGTTCTCCTTGGGAGCTGATGGTTGATGAACAGTTATGAAATCCAACCATAATTTACAATGAATGTTCAAATTAGTTAAAAGGTGCTGTTATAAATGACTCAATGCTTCACCGGTGCTTTTGGCAGTGTCCTTATTTGACCCATTAAATGCTCATTGTATGAAGACTGATACGTTCCAAGATATTGTAAAATTCCCTCCTTGTTGTTGCCAGAATTGTCTTGCATTTGTATTTGCTGTCAGAAATTATCACCATGTTCCCTTTTGAAAGAGGAAGAGAATGTTAAAAATCTGAAATGAGTCTCCTTGGGCATCAAAATGTTTTTAAGTAACCACTGATGTTCTAGAAGCTTTACTCAACTTCTCTGAAATTATTAGAATTATTTTTAAATGTAATATCCTTTATTTGTGACCACTAGAGATGTGGCCCTGACCAGCACCAAAAGATCGAAGGAAAAGATGTGTATGGCCAACAGGAATTTGCAGGCAGCTTGAAGATCAGCCATTCGGTTCTGCTCTGCTGAACTTGGCTTTAAGTGCAAAAAATGGCAATACCAATCAAACAGAATCAAATTTGGGACCTTGAATACCAAAAGTGTCTCTTTAGGCAGCCTTTAAGCATGGTATGTTTTCAGGTTTGGACCAGATGTTCTCCACATGTCCATCCAACCCCTACAGCTCTGTGTGCTTCTGTGATTACCATAACTCATGTTGGTGGTGTCCAACCTGCCAAAGAACATGTGGGCTTTCTGAACCTAACAGTGCATCCTCATGTAAAACAAAACGCAGCCTGCCAATATGCTGCTATATTTGGGTAGTACATTTTGTTTACACTTGTAACCGAACTTCACACATTGACCAGTAAATCACAGAATTGCAGGGATTGGAAGGGGCCCTCAAGAGATCATTGAATCCAACCCCACTGCCATAACAGGTACCTCCAAAAGGCGACACAGGTGGGCATCTAGACAGATCTTGACTATCTCTGTAGAGGAGGACTCTGCTACCTCTCCGGTCAACCTGTTTCAGTGCTCCATCACCCTTACTGTAAAGAAGTTCTTCCACATGTTTGTAGAGAGCTTCCTATGTTCAAGTTTTAGGCCATTACTCCTTGCCCTATTGCTGCACACCACTGAGAAGAGCCTGGCCACTTCCATTTGCCATTCATTCCTTCTCCACCCAATAGCTGTTTAGTTTACAGGATTTTGCTGGATTGGATTTTGGTTTTTATGGTGGTATCTTGGACACTGGTTGCTGACCTGGCTGAGGGTGAGGCTCAGGTATAGGGTCAGAAATGCAGCATGCGGTCTCAGCACAGACCTGAGCACGGTGCTGCTCTCCCTGCAAGGCTGAGCACCCCGTGATGCTGGGGACAAGCAACAACTACAGAGCCAGAAATGGTGTTTTCAATTTAAAAAGTGTTATTTTGCTTTTTGCATCAGGCTGGAGATTGTTGTGACCCTGAGCTCCAGCTCTGAACTCAGAAACCCGTTATCTCTAATGAGGAGGGGAGTCATTGTGTGGTAGTGGTAATAAACATTTGTTCAAACAAAAGGGAAAGCGAGATTAGAAAACATGCAATATGTTCTAGCATTAATGGAAAACCTATTTGTGCCATCTATTTTGGAAAAATTATTGAAGAACAGTTCATCCATGTGAAAATATTAGCACTGTAATTCTGTCAAGGTCAGCGAGACCTCGAGATTTGCTGAGAAATCACCTTCATTCCACCAGGTAAATAAAGAACTCGTTTTTCAAAGAAGCCTATTGAAGAAGGCACTCCATAGCAACAGTTAAATTATGAATACAGCACATATGTTCCATATCATATCATTTACAGCACACTTTAGCATAGACATAATGCTTAGTAACAAACTACAATACCATTCACAAAATGCATTTAAATAGCATAATTTAGTTCATTAAATTCAGTCATTTACAGTAAATCAAAATTATCACAGGAATTGAAGAGAGTACACAGTTGTTTGTTTGAATAGTTAAGCTAGGTAAGTCAATTCCTTTTTGAAGGTCAAGGACACAGTTGTTTCCATTTTCTGTTGTAAAAAAGATACAGCCTGTGTCATCAGATAATTTAGTGTCATCTGAATGCGACCAACTCTTCTCCCCCTGCTTGCTCCATATTATATAACTGACACACCTAAAAGATATCTAAGTCAAAAAAAACCACTCTACTTATAATGTTATCAAATGAGACTTCTTTTTTAATACGGAATGAACAGAAGTGATTCTGCCTTGTTAAAGGATTTCATCTTGCAAATCCTCAGCCTATTGCTGAGCAAAGACGGATGCTTTCCGCTATTCCAGCCATCAATTGCTTGGCCTGTGGAAATGTTATTATAAAAGACAAGTGGATCTGGGGAAGAGAGCTTTTCTGAAAGAGATATTCTGACTTTGTCTTTGGAGGTGCAGAAATGGCTTTGCAGGGCAGATAGAGGGCACAAGGTGAGTCACTGCTCCCCATGCCTAAAAACCGTGCGCTGATTTTCACTCCAAATCTGCCTGGCTTCTTCTTGCTCATCACTCTTGACTTGTCTGATTGATACAGATTGAAAAGACCATGATGAAATTCCTGTTGCCCTTCTAGAAACCTCTAGTTTGTCATCAGCCCTGGGTTGTGCTCAGTGGAGTCCCGTCCAGTGGAGTTCCACAAACTGGGCTCGATCATTATGGGTTACCTTCCAGGATATCCTATGATTCTATGATTCTGTGAGTCCTTTACTCTAGGCTGTGGTTTTCCGATCCTTTTAAACACACTCCTGCCATCAGAACCACAGCCCAGCAGAGACCTCCACAAGGTCTTCCCTCTCTCAGAATGTTGATTGCAGCCAAGATGCCTCCATTGCCAGTGGAATGCCAACGCTTTTCTGACCACTTGGAGGAGAAAAGGAATAAATAAGCAAAGATTTCCCATCAACAGATTATCCAAGAACCATTAAAGTGCTAATTCATTAAGCCTCATAACATCCAGCAGAGGGAAGGGATTTTTCTTTTTCTTTTTTCTTTTTAAATAGCTGCACATTGCAGATGCTGTCTGCCCTCCCTAGGGCACACATGAGGTGTAGCTATGTGGTGGTTGGCCTTAGTGGTCTCTTCCAACTTTAATGATTCTAGAATTCTAGGATTCTGGGATTCTATGGTTCTATTCAGTAGTAACAAAAGCTTCAACCTAGGGCTGGTTTTAGCACCGATTTAACTCCAGAAAGAGTTCATTATGACTCTGTTCTTTCTGCTCTGGTGTATTTCTTAAACAGTACACTTCTGAAGCAAATGGAAACCATTTCACGGAAGAGGCAGCATCTTTGCCCATTTTACAGGTGGAGAAACTGAGTCACGAGGAATACCAGTTCCTTGCTCCTGGAGAGATGCAGCCCAGGGAGAATCTAACTTCCTCAAACTGGCCTGGGAATTGTACAAAATCATTAAATTCATCCTTGAATTTTTTTTCATGATGTGCTGTAACCCTTCAGCCTGCCATCTCCAGAGCCTCTGGTCAGAATTAGAACTGTTCACCTGTGGCTGCTGCCCAAGGTAATAGGGGAATGCATCTCATGTGCAGCTGGGCAGTTCGTAATGAGGTTATGTTTGGTTGCTGCTGGGTCCTTACCTTAACACCACAATATTAATTCACCACCAAAACTGTATTTAAAGCATGCTACAAAGCAATGAGCTCAGGAGGAGAATTTCAGCTTCCATTCAAGGTAATTATATATCTTTTCTGTTCAGACACTACATTAAGGCTGCTGGATTGGCTCGGAATTTTATCTTTAATTTCCACTTCTCTGTAGTGTGGACTCCAGCCAGGGGTCAGGCAGAACGCTGACAAAGGGCCTCATTCACAACCAGCAGCAGCCCCTCCGCTGTGTCCCAATACCAAAGCAGTGGGGCAGTGACAGGGGATGAACTCCAGGCCTGCCCTGAAGCCTCTGCTTCCTTCTAACACTGGACTTGCACGATTCCCTTGCTGTGTGCAGAGGACATAGCAAGATATCTGCCCCACGCTGCCCAGCGAAGGTGCTAGAATTCATTGGCCACCTGGTCGAGCTACAAGCATCCCTGTTCACTGCAAAGGTGTTGGACTAGAAAACCTTTACATGTCCCTTCCAGCTCAAATGACTCCCTGACCGTTTAGTGCAACCCTGCTGCTGTGGACAGAGACATCTCTCTCCAGATCAGGTTGCCCAAAGCCCCACTCAACTCAACTTTGAACATTTCCAATGATTTTGGACATCCATGGCTTCCTAGAGCAACTTGTTCCAGTGTCTCTCCTTCCTTGTCATGAAATCCCAGAACTGTAGGAGTGAGGGGTCATACAGTTGCTAGGTGGGGAGCAAAACCAATGTGGCCATGTCCCCACCAAACCACTGGGGACAAGGGTGGCCATCAGCCCTATGGATCTCTGTGTGCCACTCAAGCAGGTTCTGGGTGCAGCCATGCTCGGTAGTGACAGGGCAAGAGGAATGACCTTAAACTAAAAGAAGAGAGATTTATGTTAGAAATAAGGAGGAAATTCTCCTCCACAAGGTCAGCGAGGCCCAGGCACTGCTGCCCGGAGCTGTGGCTGTCCCATCCCTGGAGGTGCCTGAAGCCATGGATGGGCCCTGGACACTGGGCTGTGGGAGCTGGCCTTGCCCATGGCTGGGGTTGGGATTGGATGACCTTTGAGGCCCCTCCAACACAAACCACACTGAGATTCCACAATTCTATAATCCCATGATTGCTGAGCAGGGCAGGCAGTGGTGAGCAGAGCTGTGTGCCCAGCCGGCAGCCAGCCAGCACCCAAACAAATGTCTCAGGCAGCCATAAACCTGTTGAAGGAATAAATTAGCTGTACAGCAAGGTTATGCTTGGGGAATGTCTCCACCATGGCAAAGGTATCCGCTGTACCTGGTGATTAGGTTTATATTACAATGTGGCTTTTAAGGCTCGCTGTGTTGAATAAAAATTTAGGCAATTAGCGATCTTATTTCTTAGGAAGAACTGCTTGCTATCGTATATTAACACAGATTTTGCTCAATTAAAATTGTTCGCAGTCAGCAAAAACAATTTCTGCACTGTAATGAAATAATGAAATAATTATATGCAAGGGAGGACTTCTGATCTTTTTAATTATTCTATTCTTCATTTTTAAAAGGGCTATTTGAAAACGCAGTCCTGTAATTGATTGCTATAAATCAGTCAGAAACATTCTAAGGATCATAAATATTCTAACTTTTAAAAGACAAAGAAATGCTAAATATTCAATGAAATCCTTCAATATTCAGCAAATTTAATCTAGGGTAAAAGGATAGACTGCTCTTTTGAAAATAAAAAGTAAATTTGTTGTCCTGTGAAAAATGAAATATCTTGAATGTCAGTAACAGAAATGGAATTAACAAGAGATCTTTTTATTGTTTTTTAAGGTCATTAGGCTGTGAATTCTATAATTATGGAAATTGTCAGTCCAGTTCTGTGCAGTGTTTGCTCCCATCCATAAGGTATTGGAATGTTCAATCAGTCTCTCTCGTGGGAAAGTTAGGTCATAACTGTAAGTGTACCAGCAAAATTGAATTAAGCAAAGAGATTTCATTAGTATTTATAGCCAGAAGGCATCTGTAAAAGTACAGGGCAAAGAAGTTATGTGGAAGTCAAAGGAGAAAAAAAAATGGGTTTCTGGTGACAAAGGCGAATCTGAAAGAGATATAAGTGTATAATGAATAAGAGCTATTGAGCGCTGCTCCAAAGAGGGAGTTGCAAAGATGTCAAATATTGATTTTCTTGTGTATGCCTTTGGACTACATATGTAATTGTTTGGATTTGCTGTCTTCATGATACAACAATATTTGTTGTTGAAGGTTAAAAAGCAGAGTGTGAAACAACCCAAAAAGTCTGAAACGTGTCGCAGAATTACAATAATTCCACCAGGAGGATCTCTCCTGCAAATAAACATTTTTATGACAATCCGAAGCGTTCGGCCATTGAAACTACTGCTCCCATCGTATGCAGCGCCATCGAACCGTGCTGCGCTTATCGACTGAAAACAAACAGTTTGTTCCTAATGAGTTTCTCCAACTTTTCATACTGGGAAATATTCCGTGATTGAGTAGATGCTCACAAAGTGCTCTTTATGCTGCTGTGTATGCACACACCGGCAGAAAAAATGTTTCCTCGTATGGGAGTTATTTATATATGAATGACAAAACCTCTCTTGGTCTTAATCCAGAACTGAGACTGTATTTCCTGATTCCAATTAATGCCTTAATTAAATAAATCTCTTGACATACTTTTTAATTCTGTACAAGCAAGCACACAAGTCACCTTAAGATTCTCCTCTTTAAGAGTTACAAAAAGCTGACATGATAGCTCTTGATATTTCTATACAAATTGATATTGACCCTTTGGAGTGACCCAATGCATGGGACACTGTCCGTGTGACCTTCACAGCGGTGCGTGGGGCAGAGAGATCTTTGTTGGCACTGCTAGTGATGGTGGTGTGATGTGGGGGACCCTGCAGCACCCAGAAGCAAAGGAAAGTCGGAGATAACCCACTGAGGTCATTCAGTCTCCTTTGAGGTGGTCACGTTTGGAGCTGGGGCCTTCGTTTTCCAAAGAGATGGACTCAGCAGAACCTAATGGGGTTTGACCTTCGGCTGTTGAACGAAAATGAAGAAGCCCAGCTGTAAATAAGAGCACAGATGGGATCAAACTCCTGGTGAACCCTGGCCTTGCTGAAGTCAACATCAGCCCTGATGCTCTGCGGGGCTGTGGGTTCACCCACTGCCTGCAGAGTGAGGAAATGGCTCAGTGCCTGGCAGCTGAGTGAGATGTGTGTACCATTCACCTGCCCACAAGAGTGAGAAGCACCGTCCTTATGTGTTCCTAATCCAGGAATAAGTCACTTCCATGCTTGTGTTTAGGGAATAGCATTGGAGAACTTCATCCCTTGCAGCTGCAGTGCAATGAACTCTCCATATGAGCCCACATGGAGAGCACTCATCACCTCCCTAGGATAAGGCTAATCATAAATGAAGTGTGCACTTGCTAATCTTAAGTAACAATCCTTCATAATGGGGCATGCTCAGCACCGACTGCTATGGCACTGAGGCAGCCATCTCACCTCGCTGGGAGGCCACAGGGCGTGCAGAACCCCAGCCCTACATCTCATTGCTGAGCAGGGCTGGCAGTTTTTGGAGCCCTGCTGTCAGAGCACAGCATTGCCTAAGCAAGCATTAAGAGATTATGGTAATCGTAGGTGTGCTTATTCCAAATAAAAGGTTTCATTAATCAAGCCATATTGAGATAAACCTGTCAGTGGACAGAGGAAACTAGAAATCAAACGCTGTGAAAGTTCTGACAGATTGTTAAATAGAAACCCTTTAAAACTGAATTTAATTTACTGTGATATTACAGATATTTATGCATCGATAGGCAAGTGCAGATTGAGTTCGGAGGTCAGCTTCGGTGCTTGAAAAATAAACGCGCAGAATGAAACAAAAGGTGACAGTTACCTTTGTCAGAAATTACGGTTTATTAAACCAAATATGGAGCTCTCACCTGATCTGCTTGAAGCAGAGAGCAGAGCAGGGTTGGGCGTGATCCAACGCGGGAGATCGGTGAACAACTCCTTACAGAAAACACGGGCTGTGCTTGTAAGGTTTGAGGGATGAAATCCAGCAGAGGAAGGCAGGACCGGGCAGAGCAGCAGGGAGGCAGGCAGCAGCCGCATGGGGCAGTGAGCGCTGAGACCCTGGGGCAAGTTGCTAATTATGTCATTAAGGTGCAGCTCCTTGTCTGGCAATGTGTATTTGGCTTCTGTACCTTCTGTATTGAATTCCTCCTCTTGAAATGAGTTAAGCCTCTCCCATCTCGGAACAGCGGGAGAAAGATGAGTTTAAGGAGAGGTTTCCATTGGAACTGGACAAAGCTGTTGGCCAATGGAAGTGCCATCACTCCCTTCCATGTCGTTCTTCCAAGGAATGAGCAGTCACTGAGGTGGAGTGGAAAATAAAACGTAGCTCCTCTTTCAGAGGGTTATCTATATGTGTTTCTCTTTCAAGAGGAGGCTGCAGTGGGAAGGGAAAATCTGGAATCAGTTGTGCTTCAGCTCTGCCAATGCCAAGGGTTCTGCTGGCTCTACCAAGCATAGGAGAAGGACCTGAATACAAGCGGTCCTAAGTGAAAGCTATGTTGGTGCTATATGATAGGAATATATTTATCAGCCAGACTTACATGAGATCATATCTAAATCCATGGCTCCAAAATGTGCAGTATATTACATTTCACACACATAAGAAACATGTGCAACATGCAGGGCGTGTTAGCTCGAGCTGTATGTCCTTCCCAAAATGACAGCCTGCAAACTCCTCCTCAACTCAAGGAGATCCATGCAAATAATGACCACCATGGCAGTGAACTCATCAGCAAAGTTGGTCACGTTGGTCAAGCTCAGCTTTCTGAGAAGATGTCCCATTTTTCCCACAAAAGGGATTAGGGAGCTGTTTTTCTCAATGGCTGTACTGAAGCCCAAAGGCAGAATGTGGTGATGAAGTCCCAGCCACGTGCCCACTACACTCATCATCTCCTGATGTGTGAAGGTCACACCAGAGCTGTGTTCACTGCATCTTCCACACAGCAGCGACCATTGCTCCAGGCTGAGGTTCACTAAGAAGTGGAAATAAAATGGTAAAATCTATCAGGAGGAAGCCAGGAAGGAAGGACAGTCATGTTTCATCTACACAAAGATGAAAATTTACCTTGCAAATTTTAACAAGACTTACCTTGGAAAATGAAAATCTAGCTCAGGTTTAGAATAGAGTTAGCTCGAAGCATATATTTAAGTCCCATTAATTTACATGCTTTAAGTGCTAAGCTGGAAACATGGGCTGGAGGGCTGGAGGAGCACCCAGGAAGCCCACGTGTTCACCCCTTGTGTGGAGGAGAATCTCAGAGGCTAGAACAGAGCTATGGGCTCTTAAACAGAGGCAGATCCCATAGGGCAGAGGACTCATGACTGTGTTCACCTCTGTGTTTTGAGACCCATGGCTTGAGAGCCATGCGTTGGCTCTGCTTGCTGACAGTGAGCATTAACTCAGTTTTGGTGGTGAGCTAAAATGAACAAATGAGCTCTGAAGAGTAATGATGAGTTAATGGAGCATCTTCCCGAACAAAGGAGGGAAAACAAAGCAACTGGAAAGCCTGGAATAAACCCAAGGGAATGTAAGGGTGAATCCTCCAGTGGGTGATGGACAATCCTACCCAGCCCATCGCCACCAGTCCGACTCCAGGCTGTAGTACAAGGAGGGCTCTGGTCCCACACACATCCTGCTGGTGGTTGCATCTCAGTGGACTTTTCCAACCTAAACTATTCTATGATTCTGCAGCAGAAGGCGACAGCAGCCCTCCGTGTTGCATTTGCTGAGATGAGTTTGCAAACCAATTAAGATATTTTGGCAAATGTTGAGGTGCAGATTTCCTCTTGATGGATCATTCCTGGCTTTTTTTTCTTCTCTCCTTCTGGACAGGTAAATGTTTCTTGGTCCCACAGATGTATTATCTCTCTGTTTGGTCACATAGAACCCATTTCAGCCGCCTGCTGAACTCCTTCATCATGTAATATTTCAACAAGAGCCCCCTAATAAACTTTATTTACGGACTCTAAATACTGCCTGATGTGCTCAATACACTCCGTCATCACTTTCTGAGCTGGAATTCCTCCTGGAAAGCTTTTGCACCTGGGCAAAAGCAGGAAATTCAACACAAAAGTAATGTCAGCGTGGCTGAAGGAATAAGTTGCCAATGTGTGCTCTCATCCAGGCACTGTCTGCAGTCCCTCTGAGATGCTCCGGAATCAGCAGGGTTTTACAGCACTCTTTGGAAGGCATTAAAATACTTTAATAAAATGTTTAATAAAGATTCCTCTAATAAGATGAAGGATCTAAATTGAATTCACTGAAGTACTCTAATGGTCAAGATTTGTGAGGAGCGGCAAGGAGCAGTTCTGCTGGAAATGATCCACATTGCCCCCTCCAGATAAAAAGTAAAAGAGAGAGAGAAAGAAACAGATTTTGGCCCCTCAAGCTAGATTTTGGGCAAAAAAAAACAAAACTTTTTGGTTCTGAAGCTGCCAAACCTCTTTCCAAGATGTTTGAGGAGAGCACAACTGAAGCCAAGCTACCTCCATTCTGCCTTTAGGAGGTGGAGGAGGAAAATGCTGGAGTGGCTCAGACAGGGGCTCGGGACCCTGGTGACTGCTGGCTTGGTCAAGACACGAAGGGGCTTTGCTGTGTTTGTTTTCTTAACCAAAATGAATAAACAGAGTCCCCTAAAATGCATAATGGCACTCTCCAGACAGGGAGCTACCTGGCTTAGCAAGCGAAGAGCTGCTTGGGGAGGTTTTGGAAGAGAGATTATGGACCTGCTTGCATAAATACCTAGCATGGGCTTTAACCTGCATTTTGGGTAAAATTCAGCGTTGTGCAGAAGGCCCATAAAAGGCCCACGCAGTGCTTACGTGCCACCAAGGCACCATTTGGCGGGCGCGATGCCTGCGGATGGGGCTGCGCGCGTTGCGCGGCGCTGGAACTCAGCGTGTTGGGGAAAAATATTAGCAGAGCGATTTTATGAACAGCAGTGATAACTCACTGCTTGTCTGTCTGTGTTTGTTAAAGGGAATCGAGGGTGTTACACGTGAGCCGGAGGAACGGCTTAGGAAAATATCCAGGAAAAATAATAGAGAAGTGAAGCTTCTGCCCACCCTGAGATGTGGCAGAGTGCGCAGAAGGGAGCTGCTCCCAGCTGGGTGATAGCATGCATCCCAAACAGCTGTGGGTCCCTCAGCTGTGCTCCTGCAGAGGAACATCTCTGAGTTCTGAACGTGTTGGTTTTGTGGTGAGGACACGACAGGGCCGTGCTGATGTCAGCACAGGGATTTCTTCACATCCCTGGGAATCCACTTTGCTTCCCCTCCACCTCTTGCATCTCACTCAACAACTGAGCAGGAAGCTGTCCTGCCTTCCTCACACCTCCTCCTTACCTGCATGGTGATAGAAGCACATTTAGCAGTGGGTTGGCATGAACTTCTGCCACAGCCACTCTCAGACCCTCATTTCGGGTTGTGTCCCCTCTTTTTGGGTTACATCCCCACATTTCCTGCCAATTACACCACATCTGCACCATCCCTTTGGGCTGCAGTTCTGCATAGATGAATGGGAAAAGTTTATGTCACATTGATTTATTCCCCCTTCCTCAGACAAATAAAGTTGTCTCCAGACAAAATACAACTTCCCTCCTGAGCTGCTCAGGCCTCCCCTCTGCCTCCATGTGTGGGGAGACCCCTGGGTTTGGGAGGAGGAATGAGGTTGGGCACAGCCCCCATCCTGCAGGTGAGGATGTGGCCCCCAGCCGCCCATCAGTTTGCGTAGAGGGCAGACTTGTAACTCGAAAATCTGAAGAATAAATGAATCTTGATTGAATAACTTTCCTTTCTCAAGTCAGATGGCAGCTAAATGTGCAGTCATCTTCTGCAGAGGGCAGTGGAGTTCCCCCAGTTTGCCCAGCAGTTATGGTGTATTTGAACTTATTCCATGAACTTTCCTCTCTCCATGCTTGTGAAGCACCAAAATCTCTAAGCTGAACTGAGTTCCACTCTTCTGATGATTTTGTTTTATATTGTGAGCCCCACAAAGCCACATCCTGGGGACACCTGAGCACTTGTCTTGTCAAGTCATGGGGACCAGAACACAGCCAGCAGCATCCACCCACCTAAAGGAAAATGAAAGCTGAATTCATGCCAATTAGTGGTTTTACATACATGCTGCCTTTGGTTAGTGCTTGGATCCTACCTGCAAGAGAGAAGCAGGCAGAGTCTCAACAGGAGACCATGTTGTGAAAGGAAGGACTTTATTCCCATATTCAATGATGTGGGCACATCCATACCATTCCGTCTCCCTCCATATGAATCCATACCCACCCATATCCCTCCATATCCCTCCACATCCATCCACACCCCTCCATACCCATCTGTCTCCATCTATGTCCATCCATATCCCTTCATTACCATCCATCCCCATCCATGCCCATTCATAGCCCTCCATCTCCATCCATCCTCATCCATACCGTCCATATCCCTCCTCACCCCTCCACACCCCTTCATCCCCACCCTTCCCCTCCATACCCCTCCATAAACCTCAATCCCCATCCATACCCCCCCCATAAGCCTCCATCCCCATCCCCATCCATCTATACTCATCCACACTCCTCCATACCCCCCACCCCCAACCCACACACCACAGCCCTGTGCATGACCTCTGTGTAAGTCCTGGAGTGGAAGCTGGGCCTTGACTTCCCAAGGGACAGAGTCATCTGCAGCCGTACAGTGCAGAAAACCTGCCCCTGATGAAACCCACACGCAGTGAAACCCACACCCTCATACCAGCACTCAAAACACCAGTGCATGCAGACAGTGCCAGGGTTAGGCAGCCCCACACAGGCACAACTCCCACGGCTGCGTGGCTTCGGCTTCCCCCAGCTTGGGTTTCCCTAAAGGCGAACTGGGGCTAAATAATGAATCGATCTAAAATTAACCAGAGGAATGGAAATGCTCTAAAAATAAGTGAGCAGCTGCCATGGTCGCAGCCCCCTGCTCCCGTGGGGCCGGGCTGGAGGAGGGGGTTCAGCCCAGCCCCGATTTATGCGGCTGCGCTGTGCAGGCAGCGAGGGGGCATCTGTGCACCATGGTGTGCGTGGAGCCCCCGAAACTCTGCTTTGGCTGCTCCCAAAGCCGATTTCAATACATGTATCCATCCATACTTATTGATTTATTTCCGTTGTTTTACATGACAGCATTCTGGAGCCGCCGTGTCGCCTCTCGGTGCCCCCATTCGGGGGTGCGGAGCCCGAGGATCGGGGCAGCCCCGGCGCTGCGGTGCCGCGGGGCAGAACGAACAGCAGCCGGCCCCGCACAGCGCTCCCGCGCTCCCGCACTCGCTGTGTCTCGCACCTCCTGTTTTTTCCCTTCCTGCTCCACGCAGCGCTCCCGTATTCTCTCGGCTTGTCTCTTTTATTCTTTTGTACTCTGGCGCGTTGTCCTGGCCGGCAGCGCGATTTGGGGGATTGAAGAGAGGAGAGGGGGGCTGAGTGGGGGGGGGGGGGGGGGGGGGGGAAGGGAAGGCTTTGTAAAACGGGACAGATAAAAACGAGCGACATCATATTGTTTGACAGAATGATCCGAAATGATCAAGTGCCTTCTCCGGAGCTGGGGGGGGGGGGGGGGTCGGGGGGGGGGGGAGAGGGTGAATGGTGAATTCCTAAAAAGCGAGAGCGGCTCTTCTCCCTGCCGCCTCCCCGCGCTGCTGCGGCCGCCTACGGGGATCCGCCGCCAGCACCGCACCGCACCGCACCGCACCGCCCCGTCCTCCGCCCAGAGCCCTCGTGCGTTTATTTGTAAGGGGATAAAGAAATGGAAGGGGGGGGGGAAGGGAACGGCCCCGGCTCGGGACCCCCCGATCTCCCGGCGGCGAACGGAGAGCGCAATTTCCGAGAGAAAGGCTCGTTTTGATTAAATCTGACATGCTGCTGCTAACTCCATGCTAATGGGAAATAATTAACATAATAGCCATAATTAAAAGCACGCTAACAATGCCATAAATTTATCACACAATTTTACTAGCTTTCTGCCCCTAACTGCTCTCTCATCGTTAATTAAACGTGTTGCCTTTCGCGGAATGGATGTTTATACATTTCCAATACAAATAAATCCGAAACCGTTTTGGAAACGGAACCGATTTGGTTTTGCACTGAGCAGACCCGGCTTCACGGGCAGGTTGGGAAAGAGAGAAAAATAAATAAATAAATAAAAAGAAGAAGAAGAAAAAAAGAAGAAAAAAAAAAGAAAGAAAGAAAGAGAGAAAAATAATACCCAAACACGTAGAAATAGAGGCCTTGGGGGAAAATAACAATAATAATAATAATAATAATAGTAATAATAAATAAAATAAATAAATAAAGGGGGGGGTGTATGAGAAAGGGCCCCAAAATGCGCATCTTTTGCGGACAGCCCGGCCCGACCCTCCGACCGTGGGGATGTGGGGCTCCCAGCCATGTGTTCGCACGGAGGTTCCCACCCGATGCGTTTCTTTCGAGGCTCCCACCCCACGTAGTCGCTTTTGGGGTTGTCCTACCCGACGTCTTGATTTCGGGGGGCTCCCACCCCGTGTATTTATATGGGATCCCCTCTAACAAAGCGGTGCCGCTTTAATCCAGGTCGGGGCAACGATTCCTGTAACCCATAAGTGAAAGTCAGAGGCTCTGGGAGACGAAAGCGGACACCTTCGGTTTCTCCTTCCTCTAAAACGATGACAGAGGCAGAAATGCCCCCTCTGCCTCTCCCCGACCCCAGCTCAGCCTCCGCGTTTATTTTTAACTCTCCTCGCGGCCGACATCTCTCTTGGCCGTATTAAAGCCCGATGGAGTTGTAATTAATTTTTCCCTCTCTATCATAACTTCTCCCATCCTCCTCTCCCCGCCGCTCGCCGCGTCTCTATTTCCCTCCGTATCGATCCGGACGACACCGTTTGTTTTTCTCCCGTTGAATCCATCCGTCCGTATGGGCGCCCACTCCTATCGCTGCGGTGGTGTCACTCGTGGGGGTTCCCAACCCCGCAAACGCTGCTGTAATTATTTCATCCCTCCTCAAAGCGCGGCCTTAAACCCTTAAACCCTGCTGGATGCGGGCTCGGCTCGGAGCCCTTTTTCCCAGCGGATCGTTGTAGGGAAAGTTTCCCGTTAAGTGCTCCCCTGTATAAAAGCTTTTCTCCTTCTGAGCCCGCAGCGCTGTGGGGTTGGAGGCTCCCGAAGTTCTCCGCCGCCGCCCGGAGCCCCGCGGCCCGCACAGCCCCCGGGGCAGCCCCGTCGGGGGGGACGGAACGGAGCGGGGATCGGCACCGAGCGGCCCGAATCGAGGGGAAACGCCGCGCTTCTCGAGCTAAGCGCCGTAATTAATGGGATGAATCGATTAATTTGACTTTTATCGCGTCGAAGAAAAAGCGCAACAAATGAAACAGGGGGAGCGGAGTTTGGTCTTTCTCCTCACTTTTACACCGGGGAAAGCGATGCGGGACGGGGGGTTGAAGGGGGGGCAAATGGAGGGAGCGGAGTGCGGGGGGGTGCGGGGAGATGGGTGGGGAGGGGCGGGAGGTCCGGGTGTCCTGCAGCGGGAGGGGTTGGATCATTTTATTTTATTGTATTTCATTGGGTTTGGGTCTGTTTTGTTTTTTTTTTTTTACTTTTTTCCCTTTATCTTTTTTTTTCTTTTTCTTTTTTTCTTTTTTTTTCTTCTCCATCTTTTCTTCTTTTTCCCTTTTTTCTTCCTTTCTTTCTTTTATTCCTTTTCTCTTCGTTTTCTTTTTTTTTTTCTTCTTTCTTTCCTTTCCCTTCTCTTTCTCCCTTTTTTCTTTTATCTTTTCTCCCTTTCTCCTTTACCATTTTTTTTTAATTTTTCTTCCTTCCATTCTTTTTCTCCCTTCCTTTTTTTCTTATTTTCTTTCTCATTTTCATATTCTTCATTTCTTCCTTTTTTCTTTTTCTCGTTTTTTTTTCTTTCTTTTTTCTCTTCTTTTTCTTTCCTTTTTCTTCTTTTATTCTTTCTTTTTTCTTTCCTTCCTTTTATTTTCCTCTTATTTTCTTCCTTTTTTCCCCCCTTTTTTTCTTCCCCACAACCTTTCCTCACCCACCCCCTCCCCTCCCGCACCATTCCTTCCCCGTATTCCCTCTCAACCCCGCCACTCATGCGGCCGCTGCACCACCGCGGACACCACCGCAGCCCCCGACCGCGCAGAGCCTGGATCGCTCCGCAGCACCGCCGGGGCTGAGCGGGCAGAGGGCGGCCGGGCCCCCCCGCCCGGGCCGGGGCTTACCTGGGGCCGCGGCAATGCGCTCCTCGCATTCACCCACACTCCCTCATTTCCTACTTTTTCATATGCTAACGTTCTCAATGATTAAGTCGTTAACACTTCTGGGGAAAAACAAAATAAAGAAGAAGGGGAGGGAGGAGGGGGGAAATGAAAGAACAAAAAAAAAGAAGAGGAGGGAAAAAAAGAAAAAAAAACGGAAAAGAAAAGATAGGGGGAAAAAAAAAAAGATGAAAAAAGGAGAAAAAAAATACGAAGAAAAAAATAAAAAAATAAGGAGAAAGAAAAAAATCAGTCTAAAGGCTTCTTTATTTATCATTCCCTTCTGTTATTTTACGTCTTTTTTATTTCTCCCTGCAACTAATCTCACAGATTAATCAATGGCCACCTCCGAAGCTCCGCTCCCCGCCGCCGCTGTTGGAAAAGCCCGACCGGCCGCGGGAGCGCGCAGAGAAGCGCCGTGGGAGCGCGGCCCCGCGGCTGCAGGCGCCGCCAGCGCCGCTCCGGGCGCGGCGGCCCCGACGGGGCGGACGGGCGGAACGGAGCGGAGCGGCCGCGGCTCTTTGTCGACGGCGCGGCGGCACTCGGAGTTTTGCGTGACTTCACGGCGGGGAGCCCGACGTCACGCGGCCACGTGACGCCGCCTCCGAGTATATCTTTAACGGGAAAGTAATCTATCAGGCAGTCCGGCCCGCCGCGCCGCGCCGCCGAAGTGCCGAGCGAGGCCCCGCGCCGCCCCGCGGCCTCTGCCCCCCGCCCCGCCCGGCTGCGGGACCTCCCTCCGCCCGACCGAGGGGGCGACCGACCGACGACAACAACAACAACAACAACAGCAGCAGCAGCAGCACCGCCACCACCACCAAAAAAAAAAAAAAAAAAAAAAAAGAAGATTTCTCAAAAAAAAAAAAAAAAAAAAAAAGCAAAGCAGAGCACGCGAAGCGAGGAGCGAACGGCGGAGCGGTGCGCGGCGGCGGAGGGGCCCGCGGGCGCGGAGCGGTGGAGCGGAGGGGCCCCGCGGGCGGCGGGCGGGAGGCAGCGGCGCCGCCCGAGCCCCGATGCCCGGCGGCCGGAGCGGGGCGCGCAGCCGGAGGTGACCGGGGGGGATCCCCGGGAGCGGAGCGGGCGCGGCCCCCCCATGCCCCGCGGGGACGGCGCCGCGGGCGGCAGCGGAGCCGCGCGGGTGTAGCGGCCCCGCGCTGGGGGAGAGGGGCGCGGGGGCGGCCCGCGGAGCGGGGATGACTCTATCGGGCGGCGGCAGCGATATGTCCGGCCAGACCGCGCTGGCGGCCGAGGACGTGGATATCGACGTGGTGGGCGAGGGAGACGACGCGCCGGGCAAGGACGGGGACGGCGAGGCCCGCAGCCCCGCCGCGCTGCCGCGGCTGCCGCTGGACGAGGCGGCGGAGCCCGGCGAGCCGGGAGCGGGCGGCGAGAGCGGCAGCAGCGGCAGCGGCAGCCCGGCCCCGGCGGGCCCCGAGGGCGGCAGAGGGGGCGGCGGCGGCGGCGGCGGCGAGGAGGGGGCGAGCGGCGGGGGAGCGGCGGCGGCGGCGGCGGCGGGGCAGAGCAAGCCGAAGAGCAGCCTGGTGAAGCCGCCCTACTCGTACATCGCGCTCATCACTATGGCCATCCTGCAGAGCCCGCAGAAGAAGCTGACGCTCAGCGGCATCTGCGAGTTCATCAGCAACCGCTTCCCCTACTACCGGGAGAAGTTCCCCGCCTGGCAGAACAGCATCCGCCACAACCTCTCGCTCAACGACTGCTTCGTGAAGATCCCCCGCGAGCCCGGCAACCCGGGCAAGGGCAACTACTGGACGCTGGACCCGCAGTCCGAGGACATGTTCGACAACGGCAGCTTCCTGCGGCGGAGGAAGCGCTTCAAGCGGCATCAGCAGGAGCACCTGCGGGACCAGACGGCGCTCATGATGCAGGGCTTCGGCGCCTACGGGCTGGCCGGGCCCTACGGCCGCCCCTACGGGCTGCCCCCCGGCGCCTACCCGCACCCCGCCGCTCTGCAGTACCCCTACATCCCGCCCGTCGGGCCCATGCTGCCGCCCGCGGTGCCGCTGCTGCCGTCGGGCGAGCTGAGCCGCAAAGCCTTCAACGCGCAGCTCGGGCCCAGCCTGCAGCTGCAGCTCAGCAGTTTGGGGGCGGCGGGCTCCATCGTGAAATCCGAGCCCAGCAGCCGCCCGTCGTTCAGCATCGAGAACATCATCGGCGGCCCCGCCGCCAGCTCGGCGCCCAGCGCGCAGACTTTCCTGCGGCCGCCCGTCACCGTGCAGTCGGGCCTGGTGGCCCACCAGCCGCTGGCGCTAGCCAGGACCACCGCGGCCATCGCGCCCATCCTCAGCGTGCCTACCAACATCATCGCGGGGCAGTTCCTGCAGCCCCCCGCCGCCGTGCAGGCCAAGTGGCCGGCGCAGTGACCCCCGGAGCGGTGACCCCCGGCACGGTGACCCCCCGGACGTATCTCTGGGAAACGGCGGAGGTCGCTTTCGGGGTTTTTATTTTTCTAACAGAGGCGAAGTGACGGTCGCGTTTAGGAGCCGGGAGGGCTTTCGCTTTTTTTGAAGGTTCCAGCGCTCCGAGCGGTTTTATCCGAAATAAGCGAACGAACGGGGAAAAAAAAATGTATAAAAATATTAATAATAAGCGGGGGAAATTTTAAATATTAAACGAACGAACAACAACGAAAAAATAAGAATTTCGGAGGAAAAAAAAAAAAAGGAGGAAAACGCTGTCGTTCTATTATAGAAGTCTGTTTATATATGAATGAATATATGTATTCTAAATGTTATCCCTTCGTGTTGTACACAACTTTGTAAATAAATTTTTCAAACGCTCCGCCCGTGTGCGTGTGCGCGCCGACACCGCGGCACTGCGCTGCGCTCCGGAGCCGCCGCTCTGCGCGTAATGTCCGCGCAACCTCCGCGAGCAGCGCGCAGCCGGTCCGGTTCTGCCCCCCGCTCCTTTCCAATCGCTTCCTAACAAACCCAAACTCCGATTCCCGGGCAGATCTGAGGGATCCGATCCGCGCCTCGTTGTGGTTTTGTTTGTATTATTGTTATTTATTATTATTGCTATTATTTTGATTATTATTAATTTTTTTTGTCCCCTAATTGTAGGAATTAGCCGAAGCCCAACGCGCTGCGCCGGACCGTCCCCCTTTCCTTCCCCAACCGGAGCGCTGCGGTGCGGCTTTGGCGGCTGTTTCTGAGCGAAATGGCTCTCAGGAAAGCTTGGGGCGATCCGAGAGTCCGCGGTTTCCATTGCGGGAGGACGGCATCGCGGAGCGGCGGCACGGCGCCGAGCTTTCGTTTGCAGCGCCGAGTGCCGGGGAGCGGCTCCGCGGAACGGGAACGGCCTTTTTTAGTTCGTTCCGAAGGGGCGGCCGCGGGATGGAAGAAAAAACAAAAACAAAAACAAAAACCCACGACATTTCTTGTGCGGTTTTTGTGGCTGAAATCACGGCGGTGTTCAGAGCCGGGTTCGGTCAGCGCTGCTTTGGCCGTCGCGAGTTTCGTTTTGGCCGCGTTCATTTTCCGCCCCGA
The DNA here is from genome assembly GCF_023343835.1 of Lagopus muta. NCBI lineage: Eukaryota > Metazoa > Chordata > Aves > Galliformes > Phasianidae > Lagopus > Lagopus muta. The sequence continues at coordinate 2,166,535 of NC_064437.1, read as the reverse complement.
TAAATCCGCGGTGTTCGTTTCGGGACGGGGAGCGCGGGAGGAGCGGGATCGCAGCTCAAAACAAAAGCCAAGTGTCCTCGGCTCTGCCGCGGGGCTGTACATGTTATTTCTCCCCGAAGTCAACCTTCGCACCTCCGCACATCCCCTCCGAAACACAGCGCGCGGCTCCGCCACTCGGGAACGTTCCGGCAGTGGCGGCAGCGCTGCGGGAACGGCTGCGGGAACGGGGCTGAGCGCTGCGGGAACGGGGCTGAGAACTGCGGGGACGGAGCAGAGCGCAGTAGGAAGCGCACAGAGTGCTTTCGGTGCAGAGCAGCGCTGCTCTACGCGGCCCAGGGCTTCGCACCGGCGGCTTTTTGTAGTGTGTCCCCCAGCCCGGGATAAATAATAAATAGAGGAAGGAGCCCCGGCCTGCGTTCACTTGTAGGCTCCAGAGGCTGCTGAGCCCGGGCTTCCCGGAGCCTCCGGGTAACGGGTTAATTCCACGGCTGAGCCTTTTGTTGCTCAGAAAATGACTCGCTCGTATTTCCGCGCGTAGCGGCGATACCTCGGGCTCGGCATGTGCTGCTCGGCCGAACCGGCGGCGTCCCGGCCCGGCTCCGCGGCCCTCCCTTCCCTTCTCGCCGCCTTTTCCCCACTGGAGGACAACGGCGGAGCGGCTCCGGAGCGGCCGCGGCCGGGAGAGGGGCAGCCCCGGGACGCGGGGCCCGGCGGGCAGGTGAGGGCTGGGGGCTGCAGTGCCGCCGCGGGGCTGCAGGGGGCGCGGGGACCGAAAGCGGGACCCCCGGGGGGGGCGGCATCGCCGCGGTACCGGGCAGGCGGCGGGGAGGGGGGGAACCCGAGCCAGCATCGGGCGGCGATCCGATACCGACACAGAACGGCTTTTTCTTTCTCTTCATTTTTTTTTTCTTTCTTTCTTCTTTTCCCCCGTTGTGGGTTTCTTTTTCCTTTTTTTTTTCCTTTTTTATTTTTCATTTTTTTTCTTTTCCTTTTTCCCCCTTTCCCTTCTTTTCCCCTTTCTCTTCTTTTCCCATTTCTCTTTTCCTCCCTTTCTCTTCTTTTCTTCTTCTCCTTTCCCCTCTTTATATCCCTTTGCCTTTTTTTTTCTTTCCTTTCCCCCCCCCTTCTCCTCTTTCCCCCTTTTCTCTTTTTTCCCCTTTTCTCTTCTCCCCCTCATTACTATTCGTTATTTCTCCCTCTTCCCCACCTCCTCCTCTTTTATTTTTTATGTCTCTTTTCCCCTTTTTCTTTTTTTTCCTTTATTTTTTTTCCCCGTCCTCTCCTTTTTCCATTCCCCAAACCGTCCGACGCATATGGCCAAACTTGACGCGGCCGCTGACAGATGCCTATTAGTATAAGACGTGTCATGTTGGTCTCTGGGGTGCATTGAAAGTAACTAGATCCTAAGCACTGGGAAAATGACCGCACTCCGCAGCACGGAGAGTTTACTCAGAGCCCCCCCAGCCCCGACCCCTGCGATTATTTATGACAACTGCGAGGCCCCGCTCAGAGAAAGGTGCAATGAGGTTTAGTCCCGCACCCCTGAAGCCCGCATCGCCCGGGAACGGGAAAGGATGGATCCGTCGGGGCCATTCCCTCGGGGCTTAAGGTTTACGGGTGCCGAGCATTAAAAAAAAAAAAATAATAAATCGGGAAAACCCCCCTTTTGTGGTTATTTCCAAATGTTTCTTTATTGCAGAGCGATATTCCAGAGCGGGGATCTCCCACCCGGGGAAAACGCGCCCTAAGGGCGAGGAGTGTTTTCCTCCCTCCTTTGGGGCCGCGGCAATGGGATCCCGCGGTGGGGGTGCGGAAGATGCGCGTTGGGAGCGGGATGTAGCGGAGCGCGGATCGCCGGGGGACATGGCGCATCCCGGGGTCAGAGCGAAGCGTTCCCGGTCCTAACCACGAAGCGTTTTGGACTTAAAAGATACAAAGCAGAGGTGTGACGCCCGCGGAAAGCGTGAGCGGCAGTGAGTGTTCAATGTAGCAGGTAGGGATGAACTCAGCGCGTCTCCCGGACTGAGCTGGGAGCAGACGCCGCAGCCATAAAACGCACTTAACAGTCTATTTAATAGTGGCGAGGTCCTTGGAAACGCAATCTCCATACTAATCTCGCTTTTTTTTTTTTTTTCTTTTTTCTTTTTTTTTTTTTTTCCTAAATCAGGAATGAAAAATAAGTGAGGAAGGTAGAACCTTCCCTTCCCATTGAAAATGTGGCATTTCCTCTATTTTAATAACTAAGACAACTTCGGTAATGAGGGATTCGGTAACGCCGAGTTCGGTAAGCAGTAAGGGAGGGCTCGGTGAGCGAGCCGGGGATGTACTACTTTACCAAGATCGCAAAACGAGAGCGCTCTCGAGCTGGAGGCTGGGTGAGACCCCCACGTCCCCGGGGCAAAGCGCCAATGGCCCAAAGACAAAAAGCCAAAAGCCAAATGCCATCGCCGTCCCCTCTCGGGTCCGGGAATCGCGTGGGCATCGGGGAACAGAGCAAATCTCAGCCTGCCTCTGCCGACTTTCATGAGGTGCTGGCGTTTCGGGGGAAAATAATAACAAAATCCGTCTTCCCGCAGGTTGCTCTGGTGTTTGCAAGCATGTCTCCTTCTGCTCTTGCTAGGGAATCAGGATGGGCGAGGATCGGGGCTCAGGCGGTGCCCGCCGGGCGGAGCTGGGAACAACTTCTCGCAACCGCGGACCGCCCGTTCCCGCTGCCACCGGCCCTGGGAGCGACTTTCTCGTTATTCCGACCGCCTTTCGCCCCGGATTTCTGGGGCAGCCGGAAGGAATTTGCCTTACCAGCGTTCGGTTTTCCATCACCCGAAGGGATGGCGGGAAGAGCCCGGCAAACTCGCCGGAGCCTCCCGAGAGCGCGAAGGGTTAAGGAAAGCCGTTTGTCTGCTCATTATCGGTTTCTCTTTACTACTGAGAACCGAACCCGAGCTCCGCTCGTATCAACGTGTCCTTAATGCCTTTTCCAGTCATTGATCTGGTCAAAGTCACCGCAGAAATACTAGTGACAGAGACTCAATTCCAGACAACGTGACCAATGCAAGTATTTAGAAGGCATTCAATAAAAAAACCTTTCCCGGAGAGCGAACGATTTCACCTTGCAACAAAGAGCGCTCGGCTAATTGAAATAATGCACTCGGATGTGCGGCCGGGCTGGGAGCCGGCGGGGGAGGGGCTGCACGGTGCGGGGACGGGGAGCCCCGGGGGGGGGAGGAAACGCAGCCCGGCGCCCGAATCCGAACGGCCGTAAGGAGGGAGCAGCAGGGCCGAGCGACCGCAGCTCGTACCTGGAAGCGTCTGCTCCCATCCCTGCCTTCTTCTCACCTTCTTCGTAATCGATTCGATGTTGGGATTATGTTTATTTTACGGATCTATCAGCCCCCAGACGCCCCTTAGGATCTGATTCATTTCTCGCGCTAGGTTTAATTCAGCAGCTATTCGCAGGTAGATTAAAATAAATGTAATAAATGTAATCTATCGTTTTCATGAGGTTTATGGCTCCAGACACACGTCAGGGCAGACTGCTGTGTGCACCTGTGTGAGGCCACGAGCTCCCTGTCCCCCCGTACCTGCCTGTTTGGGGTGGCATTCAATTGCTGGGGATGCTGCCATTGCTGCTGGTGGAAGCAGCTCTGCCATCTCCACGTCATTTGTGCTCTGTTTGCAAACAGTCGGGATTATGGAAATGTGTGTTACTGCATTGGAAAACCTTCAAGGGGAAAAAGCCATCTCTGGGGGTACTCAATACTAAATGTATTTAAACACAAGTATGTACTGTTGGTGCATTCTGGAAAGAACTCACGCATGCTTAAAAAAAAAAAAAAAGCAGAATTGTATCTTCGTGGAATCTTGTTACTTTAATGTTCATTCTATGACATGAGATCAGATCCTTTTTGATCATACACTTCCACCTTTCAGTGGTTGGGTTGAAAACTGTAATGAAATGGTTTAAATGGGTTGGGCTCATGCTTTACATGTTGGTCAGCCCTTAAGAGGTCGGGTGGTCGGAATCGCTGTAGATTTCTTCAGACTGTTCTGTTCTACTTCCCCATCCCTGGAGGCATTCAAGACCAGGCTGGATGTCGCTCTGGGCAGCCTGGTCTGCTGGTTGGTGACCATGCACATAGAAAGGGTTGGAACCAGATGAACATTGTGGTCCTTTTCAACCCAGGCCATTCTATGATTCTATTCTACTCTATTCCACTCTATCCTACCCTACCTTCTATTTTATTCCACTCTATTCCATTCTATTCCATTCCATTCTATTCCTACTCTATCCTATTCCAGCCCCTTCCAACCTTTTAGCCCTTGGATCCCAGCGCAAGCACAGCCCTGCTGGCAACTGATCGGGAAGGTTTGGCCATGAGAACCACATCATGTGTTCTTATTTACAGAAATAACCCGTTTTCTATTAAATTGCACACCCTAACCTGAGAGAAGTGCCATAAGAGGAAGCTCTGAACAACAGAGACTTCCTAATACTGATAAGGGACGTAGGAAGCTGATGTGGGATTGATCAGGCTGAGCATGCACTCTGCCAAGGCCTCCATGAGGATCACGGAGCCCACAGCAGAAGGTGGTACAGCAGCAGCTGCTGACCAGGCCGCTCCTCAGGTCCTGTTTCCACACACAGCCGCTGACAGCTGCATCCCGAGCTCCGGCTCTGCGAAGAACAAACCCTCCTGCTGCCACTTCCCTTCTGTAACAAGAAAAGAATCATAATAATTTGTCAAAAAAAAAAAAAAAAAACCGCTTCCGAGCACCACCCCCCCCCGCAGCCGCTCACAGCCCCACAGCGGCCCGCGGCCACCTCAGCGCCAACACCGCGACCCGAGCTGCGCAGGCGCCAGGCTCAAGCGCATGCGCACTGCGCCCCCCCGCGCCGCCTTAGGGCCTGGAGGAGGCCGGAAGCGTTTTCGAACGCGGAAGCGCGCGCGCGCGGCCGTTGTGTCCAGTAAGGCGGGAAGCGGGGAGGCGCGCGCTGGTCACCTCAGGGCTCGGCGGGACGGGACGGGCGGCGGGAAGGACAGGGCAGGGTCTGCGCTGCGATCCGTGCCCGCGTGTCGGCTGAGGAGGAGCGTGGCGATGCGGGGCGGGTGCGAGGAATGAATGTATCAGAGCTGAACGCCTGACAGGGAGGAGGGAACCCGGTGGGCCTTTGGGTAAGCGGTGTCGCTGAAAGGAGAGGAATTCTCAGCTTGGTGCACGTTCCTGAGGGGCGAAGGGCGCTGCTGAGCCGTGCGGCGGCATCTCCCCTATTACCGCCTGAAGGGCCGCCGGCTCCTTGCCCCGATGACAGGGATTTTTTTGTGCCTAAAGGCGCTGTTTTGTCTCCAGGCGCCCTCAGGTGCTGCTCCAAAGGCAGGGGGCAAAGCTGGAGCTGAGGCCGCCTCCTGGAACCTCCCTGAGCGCTGAGCTCTGTGGGGTAGCAGCGGTTAAATATCCCTGCTTTGCCACCTGGTTAAAGCACAGCATTGGCTTCTTGAAGTATGGGATAATTACTGAAGGGGAAAAGGAGGCAGGGAAGGATATTATAAGGATCGTCAGAGTTGGCTGATGATGAAACGTGCGTAGGGTTGCAGCATTTTGTGTTCAGATCAGCATGGCTGTGCTGTTCCAGCAAGGTGTAGCAAAGGATGCGCACAAAGATCAGCGTTCACATTTCAGCCTATAGATGGGGACCTGCTGCTGTCACAGACCTGTATTGCTCAAAGAACTTTATTTCCCCTCCGTGCTGGGGGGTCCCAGCTTTCCACAAGTGATAAGTATGAATTTAGTTTGAGCAGGACACGTCTTGTGATGTTGCTTTCCTGTTAGTGAGACAGCCTGGTAGTGCCTTTTTTCTGGCACTGTCAACTATATTGCACTCATTTGAGCTGGCTGTCACCTCTTTAGCAAGGAGAGGCCCTGGCAGCTGTGCCCAGCTGTCCCCTGCCCCACAGTGCCTCACTGACATGAGGGGATGGTGCTGCTGGTACAGCTGAAAGACACCCAATAGATGTACTGTTATTTTCACTGTCAACTTTAGAACAGTTTCTTTTATTTTAGTTCTTTTCTTTTTCTGAGAGGCTGAACTTTAGTTTTGACTCTTCTGAGTCAAATTTTGCATTTTTCATTTATGCTTTTTTTTTTTTTTTTTTTTTTTTTAATAGGGCAACATTGCCATTTTCCAAGGTTGATGCATGTAGCAGAATCAACATTTCTGTCTGTATGATTTTGGAATAACTTTAAGCCAGCAGAGAATTTTCTACTAGACCTCCATTTTCTGTAACTCAGCTATGCTGTTTTTACTCCAGAAATTGACATTAATACCATATATTCACTGCTTTAAACTGTGTGCTTGTTAACATTTAGTCCTTTTTTCCCCCTACTTTATTGATCTAGGATTGTATACACGTTTCTTTGAAGGCGCTTTCCTCTTTCAGGCACAAATACCAGTTCATGGGCTATTGAAGATACTTAACTTTCTGTTGTCCCAGGTGAAACATGCTTTGTGTGTATAACAGACTGTGCAGAACTTATTAAGGTGAAGCTTAATTACATACATGTATGTACAGAATAGATTCAATCTGATAGCTGAGTTCTTCAAAGCAATTTGAAGTCTTCTACTCTCCTATTGCTGTTTTTATGTGGTTGTCAGATCTCCTAGCTCAGAATTAGGAGAACTTGTCAGTAGTGCCATTAAATGGCTAAGAAACAAAACCAGATGGTGCTGTAGCTATGTGTTTGTTTGTTTTTTCAGGTACCTTTGGCTTGTTACAAAGAGAAGCTATGGAGAAGTGGAGCTTAATGACAATTACTGTTTTACTGGCACTTACTGTACGCTGGACTGTATCGCTTGGTTCTTATTCAGGTAATTCTTGTTCACAGTCTGTAGCACAACCATTTGAAGGTGAATTATGGAGCTTGTGGTAAATTAAAGTAAACTTGGGTAGGAAATAATAAGTAGGAAGCAGTGTGCTACCTCAAGTATTGCTGTGGCTTAGGACCTATTTGCCTAAGGCTGGTGTAATAGCTTGGCTGTAAGAATAAGCAGAATGATACATATCCCAGCTGCGTGGGGGGTGCAGGGAGGGTCACTAATGCTTTGGGAGCAGCAAAGGAATGGCTGGCTGTCCCCTCCTATGCCTTTGTCACTCCTGTAGTTGCAGTGTATTACTACAGTTCAGCCATAAATTTGTTTAATCTTGTCCTTTAAGTTCTAGAACAGATGTAACCTTAACTTATATTTAGATAAAACTGTGCTGGTGATAATGAAGATGGTATAAAGGTGACACAAAGTGAGTGATTGCGCTGTGTCCCGTAGCTATACTTACTTAAGGTTGTTTACAACATGAACTAGAGCTATATTCTTTTAATAGATGAGTATTTCTCCTCCCCATCTCCTAATGCTTGCAAAGAGCTGGCAAGTTTTTTCGAACCTCTCGGTGGCATTCAGCGCTGTGCATACACGTGCACAAAGATCTCTCTGCGGGTTTGTATTTTTAAATGCCTCGTTACGTTCAGTCCCCATCAGCTAAAAGAATCACAAGCTCAGTCAAATTCTAGTTTGCTGTTAAGGCAATTGGGAACTTCACCCCTGAGCTGTTCAGTAAGATTCAAAGTGATTTTTGAACTGGTGACTCCTGAGTTTTTTACTTACATGCAGGGATTTGCTTGAAGATAAATTGCACGTGTGACTTGTTACATAGTTATTTTTAATTTGCTTTCTGAAAATGCCCTCGTAAAAGGTCTGTGATGCAGGCTCTCTTCTGCCCATCCGTGTGCAGAGAGGCAATCTCTGTGTTGCTGAGTGACAGTAAATTTCTGTTGTGCTGTGCATGTTTTCATTACTGACTGGATTCTTCCGAGTTGAAAAGAATTACAAACCAACCCAGGTTCTGAGAGTCTTAAAATAGGGACTGAATTAAAAAACACGTTTTTCTCTATTTTTCATGTGTCTGTATGCACACTCTTATTTCATACACAGTGACCATATAACTTCTTTTGGAATAGGAAAATCTGAATCCAGTCCAATCCAGCAAATTATCAAAGCGCTTGTTTAACTTTCAACGTTGTCTGGGGGGAGAAAATTAATGTGAATGTTGGAGCTGTCAAATACAGAAGCATGCTAGAATTCCTCCCTGCCATCACCCTGCTTTGATTTCCTTCACACAAAATAAACCTTGAGTTAGTGGGGGCAGGAAAGAAATGGGCCAGGATGATGTCTAAACTGACGCGGTCCCTTTTTGCTCTCTGTCACTGAGTGCAATATAATTGAGAAAGGATTAGCAGCAGTCCTTGTGTTCAGAGGCAGGCTCTGCTTGGAGTGCTGATTCAGCACACTCGGAACCCGTGCGTCGCATGGCTGACCAGATGGAGGGAGGATCATTCTGCCCTCTTCTACTGGGCTCTGTTGGATTGTGCTTCCATTTCCATTCTGTTGCTGCTCGCTATTTAGCATGGTTTTGGATCTCTGGCTAGAATTAGGGTCACGATGGGGATAAAACAGATAACTGATGCCTGGTTTTGAGCAGTCACTAATTATGATGACCTTAGAATAGCTGTCTTGTATAATTACTGAGAAAAATTAAGCTTTGTGTATCTGAGATTTTCATGCAGTTACGAAGCTCATGCTAAATGAGTAGAAGCTTGATACTCGTGTTGAGAGGCAGCATCGGACCTTTAACAGCTTGCTTTCTGTTAATAACAGAACTGATTAAGACCACTGTGAATTAAAAGCATTTCACTTCATTCTGAAATGAACTAATTTCTTTGCGTGTATATCTTTTTTTCCTGGAGAAGGGAAACTGTCTGTGTATGTGTGCTACATAGACTCAAAAATCTGGACAACACATTTTTTCTATTTTAGAAATGCTGTGACAGGTTCGTGTAGATTTTAGCTCCAGAAAGGAGACTGGTATGAGTCCTGTTGGTCAGTGAGCTCCCTGATTCAGGAAACTTCTAGTTGCATGTGTCATATAGTGGAAATAATCTGTCTCCTGCTCAGGACTAAGTTAGTGGAGATTTATTCTCTCTACTACTCAGAAATAAGCAGAAGATATCTGAGCTTGTGTGGCTCCCACAGACTTGGATCATGGGGAAAAACGATGGGTAGTTTTCCTGTGTTGTAAAGAAACTCTTAAATTTTGTCTGTTTAGTGTCGATATTTTGATGGAAGTACAATCAGTCCAGTTTCTGTTCTCAGTAAGTAGAGGTTAATAGAAGTAAATAAACTGTGATACAAGATGCTTAACATTCTGCCATTACCAGAGTTAGGCTGATGTTAAGGAATCGTTGCTGAGTGGGCAGCTGAAGTATTTGCACTGATAAAGCTTTTTTCCATGGGAAGAAAGCTCTTGATTTCTGTAGAGTTTTATGTGCGCGTGTGTGAAAAGTATCCTTGAACATAATTTGCTTTGCAAATTGCTATCTGACAATCACTCATTTGGAAAGTGTGAGAGAGAATTCCTGTAAACCAAAGTGGAACAGTTAGAAGTTTTGTATGGAAAAAATATTCTAAGCCAATTTCTGTGTGCTGATCTAATAAGTGGTTTGTGTTAACTACTAAGAATCATGAGGTAAGGAACAGCATATGTGATTTTTTTGGTAGCATCACAAACAAAGTAATAGAGGAAAGGGAGAGGAACTGGGGGGGTTTTGGGAGGTGCTGCTTCTAAGTGAATTTAAAAATAAGGCTGGTTGTTAATTACAAAAGCAATAGCGAGGTACCACGGCTAAAGCCTTGTCTATGGTTGCTTACGGAGGAAATGTAGTTGGTACAAAATGGGCGTAAGATGGCTGCTATGAATGTTTTCTTATTGCAGAGAAAGTGCCACGTTTCTCATCTGTACTTGGTAATGATTTTTTGTGTCAGGTGAGAAAGCTGTTCTTCACACTGGGATATCTTGATAAATGCTCATCATGGATATAGCCAGAAAGCCAAAGGAACACGTGAAGCTTTTTTTGTAATTGTTAGACTGTGGAACAGATTAGGTCTCTTTTTCTTGTCAAATGTAATAGGAGAGCGCAGAATAAAATTAGCGTTGTAAGAATATGCAAATGCAGTTTGCTTTTCCTCTAGACATGTATAAACAGAATAAATTCATAAGTATTGTAATCATTTTTATTTATTTATTTTTAGGTGCAGGAAAACCACCTATGTATGGAGACTATGAAGCTCAGAGACACTGGCAAGAAGTTACTTACAACTTACCCATCAGGCAGTGGTACGTAGTACTGTTATGTTATAGCTCAGGTTACCAAGGGGTAAATGGAGTGAAACTTTGTTTTACACCTCATTAAATGTACCTTCATCTGTCATGTCGGCCGTAGCTTTTGCTGTTCTCAGAACTATTCTAAAAATACTTTTCTAGTGGCATAATATCACCCAGTTCTTAGGCTGAAATACTGTTTTCTTCACAAAATAAGCAAGCCAAAATATGGAAGTTTGGCTTGCTAGATACTAGCTTTCTGGAGGATATTCTGACTGGTGATATTCATTGCTGTGAAACTCCAACTTTGTTTTGAACTGAACACTACAGAATAGAAGATGAATTCAACTCTATTTCTGTAAATATGCAGGGACAGTCCTAAAAGCTTGTTGCTGTATGGAACTTTGCACGTGACTGTGGGATTCGCAATATAGAGCCTATATTATCATTTTATTTTCCTCTTTCTGGGACGCCTGAGCCTCTCATTATGCCAGAGCTGGGATAATGGAGAGATGTAATAATGGAGTTGGCAGCTTTGATCCGCTCTGCAGGCAGAACTGCATGTACTCAAAGTTCAGAGTTACAGCAGTCGTTATTTCTGGGCGTTCCCAGGGCTGGGTTGCAGGCTGGGTTGCAGGCTGGGTTGCAGGCTGGGTTGCAGGCTGGGTTGCAGGCTGGGTTGCAGGCTGGGTTGCAGGCTGGGTTGCAGGCTGGGTTGCAGGCTGGGTTGCAGGCTGGGTTGCAGGCTGGGTTGCAGGCTGGGTTGCAGGCTGGGTTGCAGGCTGGGTTGCAGGCTGGGTTGCAGGCTGGGTTGCAGGCTGGGTTGCAGGCTGGGTTGCAGGCTGGGTTGCAGGCTGGGTTGCAGGCTGGGTTGCAGGCTGGGTTGCAGGCTGGGTTGCAGGCTGGGTTGCAGGCTGGGTTGCAGGCTGGGTTGCAGGCTGGGTTGCAGGCTGGGTTGCAGGCTGGGTTGCAGGCTGGGTTGCAGGCTGGGTTGCAGGCTGGGTTGCAGGCTGGGTTGCAGGCTGGGTTGCAGGCTGGGTTGCAGGCTGGGTTGCAGGCTGGGTTTAGCCCATGGGCTGCCGCTTGGGCATCGCCGTCTTGTTGTATTGGGTCTTTGTTTTATTTAGGACAGAAGTTTTTCAGATTGGGGCCGCTTTGGAAACAGAAATGTGCAGTGAAGTGGTACTTTGTCTTGGGAGTTTGGAAAGGACATTTCAGCTGACACGCAAGGGATTGCTTTGCAGAAGAAAGCAGAGCTTTCTTTCCCCTCCTGTATTACAGAAATGAATGTACCAAGAGATGCTGCTCTGGTACATGGAGAAAATAAACGTTCAGATTTGAGGCTGAGATTTGAATCACTTCTAGTATTATTTGCTTAGTATTTAGAAAAGCTCTCTGTTCAGCAAGCATGTTGTGTACATTTATTTAAGTAAATAGAGCAGTTCTCTTATGAGAATGCAGTCCTATCAGATTTTTAGATCTCCTGATCTTTTTTTCCCCCACAGAATTTGTCATTATTACCATTGCACAGACCTGCATGGGTAACATAGCTGCATATTCCGTGTGTGTTTCCAATGATTCAAAAAACATTTTTCTTAAATGCCAGAGTAAGAATTTAAGTAGCTTTGTATCTTTAGATCTTCTCGTTATGTATTAACAGCTATGTAAAAAGCATCCTTTCTTATTAAAATGTCTTATACTGCTAATTGAATCTGTGAAGGGTTTTTTGTTTGGTTTTTGCTAAGTGTTACTGGGTTTCTGTTGGAGCTATGAGTTTACAGAAGGTAAAATCACAAAACCAGCATGCGACTTAACTGGAAAGCTTTCCACTAAGTGGCAGGCTGCTAAAATCTGTGTGAAGAATCAGAGCTGCTTTGGTGTGAGCAATGTTGAATGGTAAAATAGGAACCAGAGATGCAGCTCGAAGAAATATGACTTATCATGAGTTCATAAGATATTTCAGACAGCTCATAAGGAATTCAAGAAACATCATTTAGAATAATAAATGTCAAAAATCTTGAGTTGGAAAGGGGAAACTGGAAAATGCAAGAGCTTGCGCCTTGGTAGTTAGAATAGACTAGTAAGTCTTTCTTGCTGTAAGGTATGAAGGATCTGATGCCACATGTTTGTAATGTCTGTTTTTCTTGGATAAAGCCCTGTTTCTCATTTGGAGGTGACTGAATTCTAGCTGCTGTCAGCCTTCCATAGAAATGCTGGCATGAGGGAATTACAAACAGGAAAATCCTTTTTCTTTGTGTCTCTCATGTCTTCTTCCTGAGTTCTCCTCTGAGGTAGGAGCAGGTGAAGTGGTTGTGGCTGACACAACTGCTTGAGATTCGTGACCTGTTGGCTATTGAGGAGGCATTACTGCCTTCACTTGGTTTGCTTTCTAAAACTTTCCTTGCCTCCTGGCTCCTACATTCACGCTGATGGAGTTGCCTCACTAAACCTGGTGTGCCATACTTTCTTCCATGTCTGTGTTGGCCTTTACCTATGATACAGCTTGATATTGCCTTTTTTACTTCTGCTGAGTTGTTTTCCAGCAGCATCACTTCCAGTGAGGCTTTTTCAGAGTGTTGGTATGTTGAGCAGAAGCAGTTCTCAGCTTTGTAAGTTACACAAGTGCAGGAGTGGCAGGTAAATCTCAACTGTTCAGAAATGGTTGTTGCTTATTAAATGTGCCATCCAAGTCCAGGAAGAAAAAGGAGGAACCTGGGACTATTATAAGAGAAACAATTAGTAAATTTCCATTCTTTTGAAATCTCTGTTTAATTGCATTGCTCCTATTTCCTTTTTGGCAAATTGACTGCTGTCTTCTGGGATAATCAACATACATGAGACGTATAGGTTGTGTTTGTAGATAGAGATGAGGATCTGCAAAACCTTCCACATAAATATCTACAGCTGGAGATACTGAGTTTGTGCAGGCTTTGTCTTAAATCTCTGGATTCTTATCAAATGCAACTCGTGAAGGATTTTTTTTCCTCTTCAGGTAAGGAAGCTCCAAGAGTAGTTTGGTTTTCAGGTCTTCTGTTTTGCAAACACAAATGAGTGCATTTTGAATGGCTTTTGTTTTGTTGCTTCAGATTTTTTTGTGTGTAAAGTAAAGCAGCTAAAAGGAAGTCAGCAACATCTGTGAATTTTGAGTACATTGATTAAAAAAAAAATTAAAAAAATGGTGTAATGTTCAGTCTTTTCCTCGAGCAAAAGCAAAGCTGGAAATGTAGATCCTTAGCTGAGTGATTCTATGATTCTTTTTATACCTGTGCATGTATTTATTTATGTACGTGGAATTTTTTTCCTTAGGTACTTCAATACAAGTGATAACAACTTGCTGTACTGGGGCCTTGATTATCCACCTCTTACTGCCTATCACAGCTTTCTGTGTGCTTATGTGTAAGTTCATTATTTCAAGTATTTCCTACAGTGGAGAATGCAAAACACCAATTTCCCTCTTTTCTCTCCTCCCTGAGGAGTGAGAACAGGAGCTGAGAGCTATCAGACTGATGAGATGGAAAGCATTGTTTGCTACTTTAAAGCCAGGGAAATAAATAAAATGGGGATCCCTGTTGCTTGAGGCCAATGCTGCTATTTTTGTCTCTTAATTATTGTGAGAGGAGCCGAAGGGTTTTGTTATTTTGCCAGGCCCTGAACTTTCATCAGATTTTGATACGACTTGAATTTTAGTCTTTCCTTGGAAGCTGTTGGATCAGTGATGTACAGAAAAAAAGTTGAGTGCGCTGCATGGGAAACCTCTCTTGTATTGAGAGCCTGGGTGACATTTGATGACTGGATATCATGTAAATAGAATTCTGTTGTTGGAATACTTTTTCCACAAGAGCTTTACTGTCGTTGGAATGAGACTTATGGAATAAGAATGTAGGTTAAAGTGCACAGGCACAGTTATGTGGGGCATCTATGTGAACTGTAAATGGTTTATATTTAATACTTAAGCATGGAAGGTATTTACAATTGTTTTTTTAAAAGTCAGTGGAACTAGACTGAAGGTAGTTAGCTTGTCCTAATAAATAGTGCATTCCCTTTCTTTTTAATAGCTGAATTCTATAGCATAAGCAGATCTAGTGGTGACAAAAACCTTTCATTGATCACTATTGCTTTTTGAAATATTTCTTCTCATTCATCTTAATACTTGGAATATGCTCCTGTGCGTGTCATCTTTATTACAGAAAGGAGTGTAAAGGGAAATGAGAACTGTCTCCATTTTGATGTGTCTGTACTTTGTTTTACAGTGCAAAGTTAATAAATCCTGATTGGATTGCTCTCCACGCATCTCGGGGCTATGAGAGTCAGTCACATAAGTTATTTATGCGTACAACAGGTAGGAAAATGATATTTCCTTTGGTTGTAGGATGCTCACAGTTCGGTCTGGCTTATTAATTTAGCATGCTTAATTTCATACATCTGTTTTCACCAGTTGCTCAGCTCTTCGACTTGGGTGGCTTTGCTGAAAGGTCTTTATTGTGAGCTTTTATACCTTACCTGGCAGTGGGAGATATTTGATGTTTTAAAGATATCACTTTTTTTTTTTTAATGGTTTTTAATGGTTGAAATAAATTTGTTAATAAAAAGTAGAAGTATATTTTAGTACTTCTATACTGGATGTCACCTCCATGCAGTCACTTTTCTGACCATTTGATTCTTTCAAACTGCTCTGACAGAGATAAGGGTAGAAAAAGAATGTAAGTAACTGAATTAATCTTCCTTTCAAAAGGACAACAAACAGTGCATCCAGTGGGCTTTTGTTCTCAGAGCACCAGATGCCAAATTACCTTGTTACTGTTTCCTAGCATTTTAAACCTGTCCTTTGCTTCAGGTACCGATACTGTTGCAGAAAATGCTTTCTGATTACAGTGGCAGAACTTGCTGTTCATCAATAACTTTTCTGTACTTCATGAGCCTCTCAGTCTGGTCTCTAATAATCGATTGAATTGAAACAAAAAAATCTCTAAAACTTAATTATCCTTGAAATGGTCTGTATTAATTCTGGAATCAACTCACTTGATGAACCACTGATAGATCCAGGAGTACTGATTAAACACTTCTTAAACAACAGCCATTAAAATAATGCATTAAAATAATTCAGAACATTCAGTGTCAGCTGTTCCTGTTACACCTTTATATTAAGTGTCAGCGTATTTGTTTTGCTAATGCCTTGGGTATATTTGTTTAATTGTGGCTTAAATCTACAGAATTATTATTATACTGAATAACTGATGCCTTTATAAACATTTTCTTCTAAAGCCTGTGATGAAAAAAAGCAAAGTGTGTTTTTCCTCTTGGAATAATTGCACACTTTCTGAAATCTGCTTATAGAAATAATGCAAGTTTAAGCTTTTAAGGCAACAATCAAGAAGAATTCAGCTGCTGGTTTTGAGGTAATCCTGGGCAGATGAACCTGCTGGTTCTTGTCTCGCTGGCCCTCTTACAACTACTTGCTGTAGGCAGATTATGAAAACCAAGGCACTAATTTAGTCTGTTTGGCCACGTCCATAGTAGCTAACACAAAAATAAGTTGGAGTTTTTTTTATAATCTAAAGCTTGTTACATACATTTATGGCTTTGAACTATATATTCTGACCAAAAAAAAAAAAAAAGCTTCATTGGATCTAGTTGTAGTCGATTTCTTTTGAGAATTAAGAATGCCTTCTCTCATTTCGGCATGTGAGGAACTGCAGTGTGCCCCATTATTGACTGAGGCTGTGCCAGAAGTCAGGACAGCTGAACACATGGAAGCAGCAGCCTTTGGGCATCAGAAATGTTAGTGTTAGGAACATTATCTAGACCAGTTTCTTTTTGTCCTTTAAAAGTGTAATGACTCTGTTTATTCTAATGAAGAACTGTTGGGTATTGTAATGTTTGCTTGCCTATATTTTTGCACTGTCTTATGTAAAATATTTAGATGCAGTGTGACTGCCAAATTTGAGCCATCCTTGAAACAACAACGTACTGCAATACAATGTAAGACAATGGAAAAGCATATTCAGCTGAAACTGTAATGCCTGCCTCTTGAGCTTCAGGTGACTTGAGTGACTAATGTGGAGTTTTCACATTAAGATACAGCTGCAAAGCCCACATCCAAAGGTAGTCAACAGATCTGACTCCAGCACTCTGAGTTTTTACATGGGATGCAAACAAGATGTGGAACATCAGAAGGTTAAAGCCAAGCAGTAAAATATTCACAGCCCAGATGAACATAGGCAATATAAATTGTGTTAAGATGAGTTATGAGGGGGGATTCTAATGTGAACTTTATCTTTATTTTTCAGTGTTTGTTGCTGATCTGCTGATTTATATTCCTGCAGTTATTTTATATTGCTGTTCCTTAAAGGAAACATCTACTAAGAAGAAGGCAAGTATCTGATATTTGTGTAATTAAAAGACAAAAAAAATAAAAGCCATGGTGTCAAAATGATAGAAATTGAACAGGGTGAGAGTTAATGTCTAGAGCACTGGTGTCAATTCACATAAAACCAATGACAATCTGTATAGCTCATATTAGCAACTTTTCAGTGAAGAAAAAAAGCCATTAATTTATTTTACAGCAATTATTTTAAAGTCTTCAGTGCATCTTGTTATTGCTACTAAAGTTTAGTAGCCACGAACTACTGAGTTGTATTTCTTTCTGAATGTACTGCTTGATTGGTAGAAACAAGATTTGAGCTGTGATGTTTGAACTGCTGTGCCTTGCACCCTGCTTGTGGCAGAACCAATTTTCTTCTGGAATAAAAAGTCTTCCCGTTTTTGGAGTGGTTTTGAGGCTTAGGATGGGAGTGGGGGATTTCTGAGCTGGTTGGCAAAGAGCAGGCTGGGCTTCATTCAGTTCAGTGTTTTCTTGTTTATGGAAATTCTGTACCCATTTTTATTCCTCAAAATATTGCTGACAGAAGATTAATTGGAGAGAAAGATTCCTACATCTAGGATGCACCATGGAGGGGCAAATTTATCTATTGGAGTTGTAGTATAAGTTCTTTATGTCTAATTCTTAAGCTTATTTTCTTTATTTTTTTGATCCTTCTGTTCAGGTTTCCAGTGCTCTCTGCATACTTCTTTATCCAGGCCTCATTCTTGTTGACCATGGACACTTCCAGTATCCTTTTTTTGCAGTGAAGTGAAGGGAGTTTGCATTTATGAAGTAATGCTGTTCTTTCAGTAGTTGTCTTTTGCTGGGAGGGAGGCAGATGATTTCGTCTGAGGGGCCTCTGCCTACCACAGAGCAGAACTGGAGAGCAAACTGTATGTCTGGGATATATTGGAGATGAAGAGTTGCCATTGGGACAAATCAATCCAAACACAAATAATGTTCTTTCTGTGCCTCAAGCTTGTATTTCTGTCAGTCACTTTATTGCTGAAAGTGTCAATGGTAGTATGACTGAAAAGAAGGATGGCTTGTGCTCCTGTGATTTGTTTGGAAAAGGAATCGCCTGAGATCTTTTTGAGAGCAGAAGAGCACGTCAAGCACAGTAGTGTCAAATGTTCATTTCTCTAAGACGTGCCATTCCATCTTGTCCTTGCAGTTACTCAGGGCTGGATGCACGTTGCATAATGCTTAGCCATTTAGGAGTTAGGCATCTGAGCTGTGTCACTGGACCTAATTAGCGGAGCTAATTAGTCAGTGTTGGTGGTAGACACCCCCACAGGTGGGTCTTAATGTTTCTGTTCTTATGCCTGCTTTGCCCATCAGCAAGTAAATGTTAGCTGGCTGTTCCAGGCTGTGCTGCTCAGTGGCAGCTCACGGAGGGACACAGTCCTGCAGGTGATAAATGTGGGCACTGAAGTATTTTAAAGGATGAAATCTCAGCATCAGCTAAACAAATTTACTAATTTGGATTTCTCTTCCAAGAAAAATACATTTTGGGCTTGGGATGGCAAAGCATCTCAGAAAGAAGCTCTTGAAAGGAAAAAGAAAAATCATATTATTATTAGATATTTGAGTTACAGTTCAGGAATTCTGATATTCTGTTGTTGACCTGACCTAAAGATATAGATCATCTTTAAACAGGCATCATGTACAGCCAGGAATAGGACGAATGCAGCTCATCTTAGATGAGAGGAGCTGGTAGAACAGTAGAAGGCCCAGGGTTTAGTTCTGATGTGTAAGAGAGATTAAAAAAAAAGGAAGACAATCTGCTTGGCAGGATTTTTGTGTGTGTGTTTGTACGTGTCTCTTATGGTGTATGGAATAAGCAGTAATGTCTGTAGGCTAACCTAGGGAATATTTGGTTTGCAAATCCATACATAAATATCTCGAACCTTAATCACACTAATGTGCTGGAATAGGTTGTCAGTAGAAGCTGTGGAATCTGCAGCACAAAGTTCCTTAAGAAAAGATGTGTGACATCAGTAATGGCATAGGTAGAGCAGAGTGATGTACTGCACGGTCTCCTGTGGTCTCTTCCAGCCCAATGACTGTGAATAACTTTACTATTTGTCACCAGCTCCCAGGAAGTCAATAGGTTTACTTAACCTTAACTGCTGCTGCACATCCCTTAAAGATCACAGCTGTCGGTTTAACAATTTGTCAGCGTGAAATTGATGAGATCTCAAATATTTGTGGTGATTTTGGATGGGAAATTTGAGTGGGTTGAAAACAATTGAGATTATCTGAATGCGTTGTTATGGCTACTTCTACTGACAAGGAGAAAACAGGATAGAGAACACGAGCATATCTGATAGTTTCTGCCGTGGTATGAGAGTAAGGGTAGGAGACAAAGCTTTGTCTTCTGTTGTATTTAATTGTAACTAACTTTCAGCCTCCAGCTGAG
This sequence comes from Lagopus muta, assembly GCF_023343835.1. NCBI lineage: Eukaryota > Metazoa > Chordata > Aves > Galliformes > Phasianidae > Lagopus > Lagopus muta. Next base: position 2,147,547 of record NC_064437.1, on the reverse strand, counting down.
TTTGGGAACCTGTTTTCAAAATCCAAGGGATGTCTCTGCTTTTAGTTACTCTTATTCATGGTTTGTGCAGTTTTAGCCACTAAGGGATCTCCTGGTGGATGAGGGTGCATTGTGCATGTAATATTGTATCTCACATACGTACAGCAGTCCTGGAGGTAAAGGATACACAATGTACATACCAACACTTGAATATTCTTTAAGTATATTTGTGAGAGGAGAGGCTCGTGAAAGCTTTAATTATGGAAATTCCATAGAAGAAACATTTATTCTGATGGATCTCACTGCATTTTGTTACTAGTTCAGCTCAAAGCTTGGTTGACTGACAACGTGTTACTTGTATAATTAACTTAAATGCAAGATTTGTTCTCATTTTTGCCCATGTAATTCTTGAGTTAAGTCTTAGAAGTATTTTTTTTTAAAGGCTTTAAATAGAAGTATTTCTCTGATGAAAATAACCACAACTGACAATGTGGTTTTTAAAACCAGGAGCAACTTACTTTGCATGTAATTTTACAAGTCCCTCAGGGCACTCATTACTAATTTCCAGTACTGAGATGTGCATCTTGTCCTTAACATAAAAAAAACATATACAACTCAGTGAGCCTTGGATTTGCCTTGTGGGGTGTGCTCTGCTTGTCTTATGACTGGGACCTTCTGGGGTCGGTAGCATTTTGCTTGGCCTTAAATTATAAGCAAATGGAACTCTACCATTCTCTGCCTTTTTTTTGCTATTTGCTTGGAAAATGTTTCAAGAAGGGACTGAAAGGAAAGGGGTAAGTGGCTGTAAAGCATTTGATTTTGCTTAAGAATACACTCAGGCAGCCTGGCACTGAGAATGTGATTCTCTTTGTGTTCTCATTGCTGAATTGATTTCTAGTGGAAGATACCCTGTCCTAATGTGTTCCTCTCCCGCAAAACAAGCGTTTCTTGTTGAAATCTACATGAAGTATTTCCACGTAAAGAGAGCAAAATCTCTTCAGCTGTCTCTCCTCAGGACTCTGCCTTCTGTCTGCTAGATTAAATGTGGGCTATGATGGGCAACCCGATGGACAACCAGATTAGATGGACAGCAGTAGCTCTCCGCTTCTCATGGAGTTGTTCTTGCTAATCTGGGGATGATGAGCTTTTCCTGTGGTACTGGTGCCTCTTCTTGTTCAGGCTGGTTACCTTCAGTTCTCTTTTTAAAAAAAGACTTAACTTATAAAGAAAGAACTGACTTTTGTTACCAGTAGCTGTCTTTATCGTCTCTGATGCAAACTTTTCTCTTTATTGCAGGTTACTGTTGTTAATTAAATTAGCAGGGACAGTGGTGGTTTCCTTTGCTGTCTGCTGGCTCCCATTCTGTACTGATGTGGAACAAATCATGCAAGTACTCAGAAGACTCTTTCCCATTGACCGAGGCTTGTTTGAGGCATGCATGTTTTCTTCTCCCCCACCCTGCTGCAAATGTTCTGTATTCTTAGATCCCTTGAGAAACCTTCATCGTGACCTTTAGGGATTTCATGTGGGAGACACACCACAGAACTCGTAATTTGAGATGGCTTCTTCAGCAGTCATTTCTTGCCAGTTATTTAATCCAGCATTTAACCCCAGCTCAGCTGGCATCTTCCAGGATATTATACGAGTAGACAACACTTATCCCATCATCAAACTCATACTTCAATCCACACATTTTTCCACTGAGATGGATTCCATAGTAATTGACAGTGTCAGAAGATATAACTTTAAATGTTAGCAGATTCAGTCTCTTTGATTCTGCTCAGCTTTTTTTGACAGGATTTAAAAACAAAAACCAACTAATTTGAGTGCAGTGTAGATGTTCCTTTTTAACCTGACTCGTACTTTTAGTGCAAGTCTCCTCAATTTTTTCCCCAGAAGTCGTGGATCTGTTCTTTTCCTTTCCCCAGGCTGTTCACACTTGCATACTGCGCAGTGCTGAGTGCTGCAGCCTTGATCCAGTAAAGCAAGACTTGTTTACAGGAGTATCACTGGTACAGAAGTGCTCCTTCCCAAAGTAACAGGGTGCTGTTGGTGCTTTGCTTAACATGGCACAAAACTTACTGTCCTGTTTGCAGAAGCCAGTTCTCAACTTCAAGTTGAACTCAGGAAATGAAGCTGTGACTTTTATTTCTTTTGATGTTGCAGGGATTTAAGCAAAAGCACATTGGGCTCATCTTGAATTTTCTTTTAATCTTCTTTAGATATAAATCATAGCTCAACTGTCTTTTTTTTTTTCTTGAGAATCTGAAGCTACTGTACTGCAGGCAGTGCTTTATTGAGGTGACAGCATTCTCACAGTATATGCTGTGGTTTTGCGTTGCTGTTTAATAAACAAGTGCACAAAAGACCTCCTCAATCCCCTGAAAAACAACTGCCCTATTCCTTGGGAATTATCTGAAACTTATTAATAGTGTGGTGACCAAAACTATTCGTTTTTATGCAGTTCAGAGTTTAAAAATAATGTTTGTAAGTGACAATAACCAGTGAGTCTGAAAGAGCTTTGGGATTTTAGTCTAATATTAGCCCAGATATTTTGTGAGTTGATGAGGGACTGACCTGCTGGATGCTAATCTAGATAAAATGAGAAATTGTCCACGTAAGCAATGTGCAGTAAATTTATACTGGGCTGCATGTAACAGGTTCTTTGAATTGGTTCCCATTTACAGAAGCAGTAACAAATGCTGATGGTTGTAAAATCAGATTGGCTATTAAGTAGTGTGTGTGCTGGTGCTGCCAAACCCTCTGTTCACTTGTAATCCTCAGTGGATTTGAAGCACATACTCTGTATTGCTGGTGAGCATATGAGGAAGGTGGCTCAGTTGTTGGTGCTGGTAGCTCTCTTGCTGTTATGTCTACACAGCTGTGTTTCAAGCAGCTGTTTAGGGATGAGTTTCATGAGCATGATAGCTGTAGTTACAAATTTAATTTTGAAAGTGATCCTAGCACAACTGCTAATGTCTTTAGACTTCTTGATTTATTAGTGGTTAACTCTGTCATTGCTAGCAAGCAGTAAGCACAGCTAAATACATTCAGGTATGTAATGAAATGTGACAGTGTACAGAATCTCTTCACGTTTGGGAAAGGTTTCGTACACCCATTGTTTAATCAGAGTTTTTCTAGGGACAGGTGGTTTTGAGCCTTGTTCTCATGAGATGTGTGATCTGTGTCTTCAGTCGTAGGCTCTCATGCTGGAGAACTATTTTGCATTAGAACATTGTTCAGCTGGGCTTTTTGAAACTCTGTATTTGACTGAAAATGAGAATCATTGGAGTTACACCTCAGATTATGATACATACTCACAAGTGTATTTTGGCAGTATTCATGGTTTAAAAAAACAAAAAGTCCCCCTTTCCCCCAACCCTCTTTCTGTCTCTGCCAGAAGCTTTAGTGGTGCAGTTGATGACTAATTGCCTGCTTGTTTGTTTGCTTCTCTTCCCCAGGATAAAGTAGCCAACATTTGGTGCAGCCTAAGTGTCCTTATAAAGATAAAGAATGTAATATCACCTCAGACGCAGCTCAAGCTCAGGTAATACTTAGCTGAAGTGCTCAAGGTGCATTTCATCTATGGTGCTTTTAGCAAATCAGTAATTTTTTCAATGCATTATAAGAAATGGGGTTTAGAATCTTGAAAAAATATTTTCTTTGTGTTTTTCTTCCCAGTGATAAATGGCTCTCCAAGTACTGTTAGGAGAACGGCTACAGAACTTCCTGCTTTTTTATATAGTGATCTTTAGCTACTTGGTTGGCTAGGATTGAATTAAAATCTGCGTGCTTTCCTCTTCAAACAATAATTACAAGTTTTAATGTTGTCATTATATAAATATATATAAAATACTCCGACACTGGAGTTCTTTTTCAGAGAAGTGAACGGTTTGGGTTTGATTTACAGCAGCTGAAATCCTCATGGAAACTATTCCTTTATCAAAAACGCTTCTACCAGTGAGAACCACTCACTGCTCTCCATCTGTAGTTGTTTCCCTGAGTGATTATTATTATCTTTTTTTTAATTTCTGAAGATTGCTGTTAAATTCCTAAGGTGCACAGAGATTTCAGAAGTGGTTACGTGGTACAACTGAAGTAGTTGCTCATATATTCAAACCAATTTTCTTGCAAAATCCCTTAGTTTTGCTGTGACGTTGCTGAGCCTGCTTCCTACTTGTATCAAACTGACTGTGCAGCCATCCCTACGAGGATTTAAATTAGCACTGGTAAGTGCATGTTTTTAATTGCTCCTTGTTGTGGGTCTGCCCCTGGCTGCTGCTGTGTGACCAACCGTTCTACTTAGAGCTGCCACACGTGCAGCACTGTGTGCCATTCAGTGCTGTGTTGGTTCTGCTGAAAAGGTGGTTTTAAAAGCATATTGCTGTTGGGGGTGGCTGGGAGGGTCTGACTGGTCTTTTACATCCAGACTTAAAATCTTAGCTTCAGTTTTTGGGAAGCTTAGTGTTGTATTTTTATTATCTACTTCTGAGGAGCCCCTACACAACAGAGATTCTTATGGAGTTGAATTTTTTCCTTTCTTGTGCTTGTTTTTTTAATGCATTGGCTGCAAAGTTCTATGAAAAGACTCACAGTGAGCATTGTAAGCTCATCAGTAGCTTGAAAAGAAAATTAGGCTATTTTCCCAAATGTTTGCATTTCAGTCTCCTCATATCTTTGAATTGATCAGCTGTCATTTATGTTGCTGTCACTTAAGTATGAAGTCATATTGCCTTGAAATCAAAATGTTATGGAGCTGATGCTCGAGTAATAAGGTAGTTTTCCATTTTTAATTTTATGTAAGTGCTGTTTGAGAGTTCATTGCAACATTGCCTAAAGCCAACATGTAGCCTTCCTGAGCATTGCTGTGTATCTTCCAGCATGTCTCTGGTTGCAAAAAAACCCAACACATTGAAAACAGTTTGGGGTACTGGCTGTTGATGATGCCGTGCATGAGTGATGTTCACAAGCTGGGCTGTTGCTGCTGTGACTGAGGATGTGTAGCAATGTGTTCACGTGTTGGGGAGGCTTGTCAGTGGGTCTGTGAATGGGGCTGCTTTGCACAAAGTGTTTTCTGAATAGTTCTGGGTAAGCCTTGTAACAGTGCTTTGGGGTGGGTTTTCTGTAGGTGTAGGTGGTTACAGAAGCAGCTTTGTGTACTTGCAAATTGCACTGGAGTAAATGTAGCAGTTAATTAGAGAAATCAGCTCACTTAACTCATACACCCATACAAAGTCTATGGCAGCAGAGAACCTAAGGCAGTGCTTTGTGCTGCAGTCACAAATGTTAATGTATCTGGTTTCCTTTTCTCAGGTTAGTTGTGCATTGTCATTTTTCCTGTTCTCCTTTCAAGTACATGAAAAATCTATTCTCCTCGTGTCAGTGTAAGTAAATTATTTTTCTGTATGTTCATTCTGGTCTTCCTCATCTTATTACTTACTGCATGCTGCTTTCTCACCTATAAATATAGCTGATGTTACATACACACTTGCTGTTCTGAGTAGCTTGTAAATGAGAATATATCAATGCAACTGTGCTGGTCTTTCCTGCTGTAAGCTCAGTACCTGAGTCCTGCTGCAGGTGTTTGTGCTGGGCTGAACGTTCTGTGAGAGGCTTGGAGGAGCAGGGAAGCAGCAGAGCTTCCTGCCTGCCCGTGGGCCTTCCTCACTCAGCACGTCTGTGTCTGTGTGTCTCTTTTCTTTTTTTTCAGACCAGTCTGCTTAATCATCAATGAAATCCCTTTTATGGCCACGTGGTTTCTGCTTGTATCAACTTTCAGGTGAGTCAGACACTTCACGTCATTTTAAAAGTGTTCTTCCCTGATCCTATTAAGCACTGGTGTGTTCTTTTCTGCTTTCTTTGCACTTAGTGTAAGGTAGCTCAGTGTGCACTCACCTCTGTGCCCATGGTCTTCTAACAGTATGCTGCCTCTTCTTCTGAAAGACGGCCTGCTGTTGGCCTATGCTGTGACAACGCTGGCGTTCCTGTCAGCCTGTGTGGCTTCCTTTGCAATATTTGAGAAGACCTCAGCAAAGGACCTGCAGCTGAAGCCGTTCTCCCTGTCCCTGCGGGGCTGTGTCTCTTGGTTGAAGCCCTTTCCCAAGATTGTCAGGAATCTGGTGAGTAACTTGAATTCCTACAGCCCTCACTTAAAGCTCTTTGTGGCACTGAAATATTTGCACGAAGCCACGTTATGTTCATACCTGAATGAAGTGTCCTGCAGGGAACGCCATGTTGTGTCGGGGTAGAGGTATGCCAAGTTATTTTTTTTCCTGTGGTGTCATCTGTGTGTAGATTGAAGGATACAGAGCACCCAAGTAATGGAAGGAGCAGCTTGTTGATGTGAGGTGTTAAATCAACGCTAGCTAACGCGTCATTGTGTCTTACAGTTCCTTCTGTCTGTAACCCTGATGGGCGTCCTGTCTGTGATGAGTGCTGCCATGCATCCTCCACAGAGGTTCCCGGATTTATTCCCTGTGTCAGTGTCCAGTATTTCTTGCTTACATTTTTTATTCTTTTTGGTGTATTTTAATGTAATCATACTCTGGGACTCAAAAAATAGTAGGAATCAGAAGAAAGTCAGTTAACTTGTGAAGACTGTGGACTGAGCTGTGAAAGGACAGTGGTTTTAGTGAGCAGTGTCTGACATTGCAGGTGAACTTGTTTATGATGTCACACAATTCCTGTAAGCTAATGAAAATTGGGAAACATGTTACACATGTAGCTATGAGGTGATCAAAGACCGTTCTAAAGGTGCATTTTAAGGAATACCTGGAAGTGAAAGTTGATGTGTTTTCTTCAGAACTGTAATACTTGTCGTTGCCTAATAAAGGACCAAATTTTGAAAGTTAAAATATCCTGGCTGTATCAGCAAAGCAAACTGTTCTGTTGGCGTTCACGTGGTTCCCAGCATAGAAAGCACAAGTGAGTCGAAACAGTGTGGGTGAGTGGTAATTGCTGACTGGTAACTGCAAGTTGTGCTGCTGGATTGTTTTATAACAACTGCCTTGTGCAGCCTGTCGATGCACGCGTCGTTCTCCCCTGCAGTGCTGCAGGTCATCCAGGCTGCTGCTTGAAGCTGTGCGTCAGCGTGGGGGGCTCCTGCTGCTGCAGTCTGAGCAGAACAACTGCTTCTTCATGACTTTTTCTTAATTCATCTGACAGCAGGTGTTTAAAACAAAAGAAAACAAGCGTGGTGGTGGTAATGCTTATGGTTTGAGCAGTCTGGAGAAGTTTACCTGTACTAAAGGAACATTCCTTTCAACTACTAGCAAAGGGTCAGTGATTATTTCAGACATCCCCCTAAGATAACACTGCCTGCCATTCCCGTAGGCCCTGCTGTCAGCTGTGTTTCCATACTGACACGCTGTTTACTGGTTGGTTCCTCCTTGGAGCCAAGCTACTGGCTTCCATGTTTTTTCTTCTCCCAGGAAAGTATTTAAGTTGGTTCTCTGTAATCTTGTGGCAGAGGAAAGGGGAGAGCAGAGGTGGAGATGCTGTCTAAATCATTGTTCTCTTGCTCTCATCACAGTTAACAAAGCTTCTGTCTGACCTCATCTTTAAAACAAACAAAACAACCCCAAGCCCACAGGCATTTTGATGTTAACAGAGCTGTTAGCTTTTAGCAGAAAGGAATGTTCTTCTAGTTAGCATAAGTTTCGTAGCCAGACCTCTCTGTCAGCATTGCTTTAGCACTGCACACCCTTGTTTAAAGACTGCTGCCTGACTTCCCTGCTCTCTGCACATACCCAACTGTCAGTAGCACATTCTGGAGCTCCCTCTGCAGCATCAGTTCTGTGTGTGTGAATCAGCTGTTCCGTGTGCTTCCAACTGTGTGAGTTATGAACACTGTCAATGAAGTGTCTCCAAGCTGACTATTTCTTCAGTTTTTCCAGCTTTATTTGTTGTGGAAAAAATAATCTCAGCCAACATTTGACCCAGGGTAGCTAAGACAAAAGGCATTCCTGAACAGTAATTATAACTTAGAGGGGGGCAGTGCAGCTTATCTTCTTTCTTTACCTACGCAGTAATAGTTTGCTGGAAAGCAACGAAACTGAAATGTTTTCACAAGCATTTAGCATTTTTCTGAGGGAGTGTCTCCCAGCATGGCACACCAGATCTCTGCCACAATCCCTTCTTTCTTTTAGAACACGTAGGCTGAGCGAGCACCGATGTGTATCGGGATGCATACATAGGAATCTTTGTCTGCAGAGCTAAAGCACGCAGCATTGCCACAGCACGGCGTGCTGAGAGACTGCTGAAGCTTCAGGAGCTTTGAAGACCTTCTGCTTCCACTGAAATCAAGTGTGAAACAGCAGATGAAGATGGAAGCAGAACAACTTCGCGTTCTGACGAGCCTGTTCTCTTGTGTTCGTCACAAGAGCGGGGCAGGGTCCTTCCCACCCGTATAAAAACATTAGTTTTGCGTGTATCTTTTTTCTTTGTCCTTGAGATGGCCTCCAGGGGTGATAAAGTGAGAGTCATCCGATCCACCTTGTGTGGAACTGGAAATGGTTCTTAACAGAGCCAGCTGTTTCGGAAAGGCAGAAGCCCGGTACAGGGAGAGGTCAAAGAAACAGTAACTGCTTAAATAGCCGAGGCATGTGCCAGGAGTATTTGCAGCAGGAGCTTAGGGTGAAAACATTGTATTTCCCTAAAAATGGTTAAGCAACAACTGTCCTTGTGATAGGGTGAGCTTTGTGTAAATCAGTTCAATTACTGCTGTAGCTGACTGTCCATCATCACCCCTACTATTCCTCTGCAAAATAACTGTTCTCCTAAGACCTGCACGGAACAGCTTGCTGTAGATGGCGTTCAGTTCACTTGCAGGCCCTGTACAGATCAATGATTATTTAATTTTCGGCTACAAAGGTTACAGTCAGGTTATATCAACTATTACCATTTAGTCCCAACTATTTATTTTTCCGTTATCATGCAAACAATCAGCTGGTGAAGCCTGTGCACGTAGCAACAGCAAGAAGCAGCGCAGACAAATGAGTGACAATTAACTTCTCACATTGAACTGCACAGCAATTAAATGCAAGTAATTTTTATTTGTTAAAACTTCCAAAAGCTTCAGTACATCCACATTTGACTACGTATATATTTAACCACATATTGTAATGTTTCTTTCTCAGTGTTCTAAAAACTGGTTAGCAAGAAATGATGTTCAATTTTTTGTGTTTATATTGGACTTCACTCTGTTCATGAAATTTAAGGGGAAAAAAAAGTCATTCTGGGGAAGAAGTCACTCTATTGCACTCTCCCCACAAGAGAGGCTGCACCCAACTAATTCAGCAGTTCAATTTTGAGCACAGTGATCAAAGAGAAGATGTTTGATAAAAGCTTCTCTATATATCATTAAATACTGGAACCAAACTAAAATGGTGACCTGAAAAGAATGTCAACAGAGTGCTGTTGTAACGGGGGCTTGACTCCAGTGCCTTTGTACAGTGGGTCAGCATTAGAGAAAGCATCTTTGTAGATGGCAAATTTGTCCTGAAGTGGCAGCTATAGATGAGTAATTTGCCTGCGTATAAACAAATCAAAGGGTCAGCAATCAGAACCATTCCTTGCATAATAGAGCTTCCTTTATCTTTTGGTCACCATCATCATTATAAAAAGCTGTGTCACCTGTCAAATATTGTAGATTTTTAGGAAGTCTGTTGGCAACCCAGACACAGTCATTTAGATCGTGCTTTGCTGCCTTATTGCTGGGGAGATTAATTGAGCAGCCCCAGCAGGAAGCAGCCATTTCCTCGAGCACCATGCTTTGTGAAGCTGTCCGTTGCTCCCTGAAGGCCTGGGATCCAATGCTTCTCTTTTACAACATTTTCTCCTCAGCAGTTCTTGCAGGGGATGCTTGACTGCAACTTTTTTTTAAACCAGAGCAACGTAACTATTTTATATTTGCAGTAAGAACATACAGAAGAAAATAGTTAATATTCCATGCAGCAGTAAATCGAGATCAGCGTTCTGTACACACGCTGGGATAAAATAACCACAGAGAAATGTATTATTTACATTGAGATTATCTGGTTGTGCACATTGTTAAGTTTAAATAGATGCCAGAAATTTTATCTAGATGTGCACCTGCCTAGCACAGCGAGCAATGCCTAACTGGTATTTGCAGGGGAGATAGGCTTACAGTTGGTCCTTCTCTCCTTTTAAGTACAATCAAGCAGATGTAGAACTTTGGGTTGATGTGGAATGCATTTTTCACATAATGCCTGTGGGGAGATAAGGAATGACTAAAATAAATTGCAGTTAGACAACATCATCATCATTCATATGATCTGCTCACAATTATAGTTCTGTCCTGTGTCCAGCAGCAGCCTCGCTGCTCAGAAAATAGATGCACACACATCCTAAGGCAATGCAGGCCAACAGATGGTCTCTGCTGAACTACAGTAACGTTTGGAGTCTTAAGGAAATGCTATATTCCTATCTACAGAAAGTAGTTGAATGAATAATGGTGAAAGGATTGTTTAGCTATCACAGCCGTGTATCTGTAAACATAAGAAAGCAAAGGGCTTCAGTGCATGAGCCTCACAGGGAGCTGGGCTCCACAGGGGGGAGCTGGTTTGGAAGGAGGCAGGAGTAGGGAATCGCTGGATAAGCAGCTGCTCGGTGCTGGGGTGGCAGCACCTTGTGGCCAAGCAAGGCTTGAAGCTGTTTTTAAATTTTCCTTCCAGTTAATGATGGTTATGAATACAATTTAACCTTCACTGAGAAGCAAAATGTGTCTATGACTTCACCCCCACACTGAATCAGTTGTACAGCTGGTAGAAACCGTACATCTGCTCCATATTCCTCAGTCACAACAACTCAGAGTGCTCCAGCTCTCCAAAAGCAGTGCTGTCCTTACAGTGCAAAGGGAAACGTGACAACCTGCGGGCGTTCTCCTCTTCACAGGCTTCTTTGGCTCATGGGGTTTATGAAACACACGAGCAGGCAGTTTTCCCATGCGTGGGTAACAGCCAGGGACAGACAAGGTCAGCCTCTAACTGGGCTTTTCTCACATCTCCGCAACAAGCACAAGCAGCCAAAGGAGGAAGAATTTAGAAACCCTTAAATAGGACTCGAGGTGTCTGTTAGTGTATTGCTTTATGCTTCCTGTTCTGGGACTGCTAAGAATGAACCATTCACAGGATGGGAGGAGGTGACCTGTTGTCTTGCAGAGGGCTTGTACGAATTTGCACATTCAGTGGCACCTCGGGATGCTCACATCCCACACTGTGATAAGTGAATGCAGGAGGTGCCTGGGGTCTCCATGCTGTTCCTCCCCCCTGTACCCTTCCTGCCTGCTTGTCCTACTCCTGTGCATTCATCTTGGTGAGCTGTAAGGAGTCACTTACAGCAGCTCAGAAAATGTTATCTGCTGCAGTGCACACATTTTTGTACTTAGTTTACACGCATTACAGCTGAATTGCCACTCTTAGTATCCAGTTAGAGGCTGACAGCGTTGGCAGGGAGAAATGCAACCAGGTGTTTTAGAGTGGGATATTTTTTTTTGTAGTTTCAGTATGTCAACATTTCTCCATCAAATCATCCCAGTTTTGACTGCAAGCCTGTATCATAGATTGCTCTGCACATGTTTGCAAATAGCATGTCTCAGTCCTCAGGGTTACGGTACCTGTGTGCAGCAGCTGGCAAAGTCGCACAGCTGACAGAGGCTACAGAGAGTCGAGGAGCAGCTGCAGGAAGGCAGAGCTGCTGGCTGGCTGGGCGTACTCTGTGGGGGAAGAAAATCAGTGTTTTGTGAGCAGAATAGTGGTGTCTGTACAGAATTGGTGAAAATCTCCACACAAATATGAGTTAAGTGAACTACTGCAATGGTTACAGAACTCTTTACTTCAGACAGTACATAAAAAATCTGTAAGGACCATAGACATAGACGTGTAAGGACCATAAAGAGCTGTACCAAGGATTGCAGGAGCGGAACGGCCAGCCCTGAGTCCCCCGAGGGGATGGCAAACAGCAGAACCTACCTGCGCCCTGCTGGCTGTGCCTCCCTCAGAGCAGCCAAGGGGCTGAGCAGGTGGCTGGGAGAAGGGCAGAGAGAACTCAGGGAATGGAACATCAGGGGTAGGAAGCAGGTGCCTTTCTGGGTGGCTCTGCAGCAGATGATGAGCGCTGGGCTCTGCGCTGCTGCTGCTGACAGTTCACACTGCGTTTTGGTTCTACCACCACAAAAGGGTGAGGACAGAATTCAGATTTATTTGCAATATATTCAACATACTGAGGACCGCAGGCATATTTATGGTGTTTAAAGCTAAAAAGACTTCCTATGAGGAAAAGGGCTGCACAGAAGCCCACAAAGATGCATCAAAGCCAGTAAAGACACGGGTGATGGCAAGGACAGGTCTGATTCTCACCGTGCTGTGGTTTCTCGGCTGCAGGTGGTGTGATGCAGCAGCCCTGCCTGCAGTTCCAGCAGAGGTGCCAGTGACGTTACGTGGAGCAGGCCACAAATCCTAAACTACATCTCTTAAGATTACTCCCAAAAAAACATCCAGCTCAACTTTGCCTCAGGTACAACTTCGCGGCATTACAGCTAAGAAACACCCTTTGCTTATACAAATTGTCATTAAAAAAATTCCACCAGCTATCAGTTAGAATAGGAAACTCTCCAATCCTGTATGACAAGCTGCCCAAGGAGGTTGTGGATGCCCCATCCTTGGAGGCATTCAAGGCCAAGCTGCTGTTCTTTGGCTTCTTTGTGCTAAATGCAGCTCATTCAGAAGCCTTGATGAGGCCTTTACTCGCTGACAGCAGCATTCACACCACACAGGATCTAAAGAACCCATCACCCAAGCAACCACAGTGACACCAGCATGTCACTCTCAGAAGGTATCTTTAAAAATGTAAGCTGCCCAGATTCATGGAAAACTTTGACTCTGCTTTTTGTTCTAGATGTATACAGTGACAGCACGCTTCAATGAGCCACACTGATAGTAATGCTTATACAGATGGCATTTAGGTATTCAAAGAGTGAAAAAAAATATATTATTTACTTCCCAGATGGACCAGACCAGTACAACGTTTGTCACAGCAGTTCTTTGGGTGAGCAGTGTATTTGGTGAGCTCACAAGGGTAATGTGTTGCTCAAAAAGCTCCTAAGCCCTTAACAAAACAAACAAAACAACCCTTCCCTCTCAGTACTTTACAGGAAGAAGCCATATGTAAGCTCCAATGCATCCAAGCACAGATAGCAATATCAGCCAAACTTCCAGCTGAAAGTCTGCTGTGCCTGCAGCAGGCAGGGCTCTGTGCAGGGTCAGGAGGACAGGTCAGCATTTTGGGGCGGCTCAGCACAGGGCAGCACCCCGATGGTCACCAGAAAGCCCGGCCTCAGAGCCAGCAGGCCGACCTCCCTGCTGCCCCAACCTGCTACAGCATCAGCAGGGCACAATCCCAGGTTTCTTCTCCTACTTGCACTACTGTTCTTTCCCAAGTTTGGCTGCCCTAAAACATTTGCAGATCTAAAAAGCGGAAGAAAAAAAATGTCCACCTGTCAGGTGATATAAAACCAATCTCGTACTAAATGTGCCAGAATAATTTTTCTCCACCTCAACCACAGTTAAAACCGTCAGTCTATTCATTACTGTCTTTTTATAGTATTTTTATTTAATAAAACCTATTAAGACTACCATACAAATCTCTTTACTTATGCTTTTATCTTTTAACTGATCAATTTTTATATTGCTGACATCCCTTCTTCACCATTTGCTCATTTAAAAATTCATAGTATATGAGCTATGTCTCTGGAGAAAACGTCTATAAAATTTGTTACAGCTGGCAAATGTGTATGAGTCAGTGATAGCACATGACTGAATGCTTCACAGAAAATAAAATTTGTTTCTGTAGTAAGCAGAACTGTTTAAATGTTATTTATTTTTATGTTTCAAAGAAAATATATTGTGAAGTGCTGCATTGATTTAATACGCAACAATGTCTGTGTACACGCTGTACCAGGAAAATTTATGAAACCTTTGCACAACTCCTTTAATTGAATTTTCCAAATCTCTCACCACACACAAATAATCAATATCTTCTGCAGAGAAAACCAGTCAGAATTATTACAGTCTTTCTTTTCAATTTTGTTGTCATCAGCACATACAGAGCACCTGGATATTTGTAACGTCTGGGTAGCAAGTTATTTACACCTCTTAAACATATAATTGCTTCTAAGTGAGTCCAAACTAATGTTTCTTTTCTTTTTTATTTAAAATAATTATATTCATGGGAGAAAGCAGTATTTATTCTCACACAGTTGCTACACGTAGCTGTTGGAAGCACTACAACGCTTTAATTTTTCATTAAACTTCATGCTCCAAAGTCTAGATCCGCTAGGATTAAAAATTAATGGCTATCGAGTCAGTAAAAAGGTACATAGGAAAATAGAGTGTAAACACGAGTGTGAAATTCATGAATAAATGTGGTGGACACCTACATATAAAATGCAGGCTGACAGTTCTATGCGTACATAACGGCGGGGCCTGCAGTCGTATGTCTCATGTGCATTTCTGTATCTGCCACCAAAGTTAATAGCTTAATATTTCATCTGCATTGCAGAAGATGTTAAATCATGGGAGAGGTTTGTAAATTGCCCCCTTCTATCCAAAAAGCTTATCAGGCGGCAAGCTCAGGCACTCCTTAAATCTCAGGCTGTTTCTAAAGGCGCGCTCCTCAGCTCCGTCAGCTGGACGTGCCGGCAAACGCCGCTGTGCCGCGGTGCCATGGGAGCACGGCCAGCAGCCCCCTGCCTTTCAGCAGGGCTCCTTCAGTAGATGAAGCTGCCCGCCTGCACTGGGCAAACCACAAGCACTTTTTGGATAGCAGCCTAAGTTGGTTCCTGTTATCTCTTCTGAACTGCAAAGGTCTTTATGAACTGAAGAAAGAGCTGCATGCACGGACTGAGAACACGTGCTGCCAGTGTGCCTGAGCAACAGGTTTTCATCCACAGACTAAAAATCAGCATACAACACTGCTCTCCTTAACGTGTGCTTTGGGGCAGGCTTACAATTGGTTTTGATTGCGAGTGCAGGAGGGCAGAATGATTTGTCTGCATGGAGAGAGTCGAAACACTTTATGATCAGACAGAGCAGGTGGGTCGGACCGAGCCGTGGGGTGTGTGCACAGCACTGCTCTGCTTCGTGCAGTCCCACGTACAAACACACACCGTGGGACGACTGAAAGGCATAACTTGGATTTCATTGAAAGGATCCTCACCTAAGCTAAGAAACTTCTTTTCGTGTCATCATGAACAGCTTTTCCCGAACAGATTAAAGAACTGAAATCCAGAAATGGATTTATTCTCCTTCATTTGAAAATGAGGCAGAAATGCGTTGTAAGATGGATTTACTCTCACTCACTGCTGCCCCCAGCAGCACAGACCCCACCTGTTTAGTTGCTTACACACAAAGACCCAACAGAAAGTCCAAACTCAAGCTGACATAAATTAGGATGAACTGTGGAATACTCAATTATTGCCATTCTGTTTTGAGAAGGAACTCTCCTCATTTTATTTTGCACTGTTTCCAAAATTGAACTGTGCGCTTTGTGATGTATACGTGGTTCTCTTGGACAAAGAGAAGTCCTACAGAAGCAGATCAGAAGGCAGAAGTGGCCAAGAAGTAAAAAAAGGAATGCCTCACTCCTGTGGCTGCGATGTGATTTGTTTTGAGATGACTCTACCAGAAATCAGCAGGCTGCAGAACTTGCAGTTGGAAATACCTTCCTGAATGCCTGAGGATTCAGAGGCAACAGTGTCAAGTTCAGATCTGCACTGCGAGGCAGCCGACAGACAGAACTCTGAAACACTTTGGAAGAGAATCCCTTAATGCAGAAAGCCAAGTTTCCAGACAAGCCAAGATGAACCAGTTTAGACTTCCTGCACAAGAAAATGAACTTCAACAACAGGTCTCTCCATTTTATTGCCTTTCTATGTAGCCCAGGGAGTTTTAAATTAAAATTAGATTATCCGGCTGTATTTTAAGCCTAAAGCAAGGCGTTGTTTAGGAGAAAAAAACTTGCATCTCTGTGCTTTTCATAGAAGTATTTGCAGCTGAGGCTCTTGGACTAACAAAGGTGTTTGCCTGCTCAATGAGAGCACAGACAAGGAGAGTTTTTGCATGAATTTGAGCAGATTAAACTGGCTGCAAAGAAAAACAGTCAGTCTTCTTCTTGCCTTGTGGCAAACCAGGTCCAAGTGCCACGCTTCATAGCTGCTCACAGAGGTCAGCGTTTCCACTGCCTTCTGTGCAAGGCACTGCAGTGCTGGGCGGACAAGCTGCAGCTCAGTGCTACCTGGTCCCTAATGTCTGCAGTTGGCTTTCAGTGGTGATCTCAGCTGGGTTCGATCAAAACCCTTCCAGTTAACCCTGATCCAGTTTCTTGGAGAGCAGCCACTCATGTTTCAAAGAAGCAAACTTGAGGCCTTGCATTACAAGCAAATGAAAGTTGGGAACGTTTGGAACTGACCTTAGTGGGGATGATCACCTGTGGCACTGGGCTCATCAGGGTGAACACAGACAAGAATAAAGGGGCTTTTATTTGACTATGAAGACACAGCCTGCAAATAGTTTTGCCGTTTCCTTCCTACACAGCAAATATTTGATCTTCTCTAACACTCCCTTACTGTTTCTGCCTCAGACAGCAGAGTCACAGCCATGATTTATGTCACTGTTTATTTTTTTGGGTAACAGAAATTATTAATATCGTTTGTACAAACCATCTTAAATAGCTTTCCTTTGTAGAACGTTATCTTCACTCCTCCAAACACTGAAGTGATTAGATTTTCCTTTAAAATATGCATATCACAACCTACACATTCATTCTCAACACACATAAAGCATGTTTTGGACTGCAGCATACTGACTAGATTTCATCTCTTGGCAGCTCTTTTACAGTTTGCTTATATTCTATTCAAAAACATTTTGTTTACTGTAAATGCTAGTCATGGACAAACAATGATGGCATTTTTTATGCTGGTCACACAAAATGATATACTGAGTCCTGCATAATGCTGCCCATTGAGCAAGGAATGTTTTGTATTAAGTTGTTTTAAGCAGAGGTTGTTTATGTAAAGTAAATAAATTTCATGCCTCACCATGTGATGATAATGTGACATTCCATCAGTATCAAGCCACAGAACAGTCACAGGTTTTAAATTTTGAGCATAACTAATTACAAATAATTACAGAAAACCACATCCAAAATTAAAAGGCAAAGCATCTCCAAATGCTTTCCTTTCATCTCAAAACTATTGGCCTCTTCTACTTCTGTGTTTTTAAGACTGCAAATAAGAAATTATTCTTTATTAAAGCAAAACTGACATTTGAAACCGCCAAAATTGGTCACCTTGAGCTCATATTCTATTTCCCATCATGCTTTTCCCAAATACTTCATTCCTTCTCCAGTAAGACTGATCCCTGGCGACTGTTTGGTGGGCTACTTTTCACACCAGCAGTCATTAAAGAGCAGGGCACGAGGGAAGCAGAGGCTGTGCTGATCTGCAGAGGCCCACAGAGCTCAGCACCAGCACTGCCTGACAGTGGCTGTGCTCTTTTGAACAGGACAAGAGGAGTCTGAGCGTCCCCCCCACTTCCCTTAGCCAAGGCATTGAAGGGGCTGTGTGGCCACGTGAGATCAAACGCCACCAACTTCACATGTTTTCACAGGCCTACTTATGAGGAAACCTAATAGCTGGGATCTCACAGTCCCCTGGAGCGTGCTAAGCACCTCCCAGTACGTACAGGGCGATCAAGGTTCTGCTGCAGGCAGCGCGTGTTACTTGGCTTGTATTCTCCAAATGCGAGGAGAGAGAGGAGAGTGAGAGAACAAAGATAACTTGGATGTATGAAGGGCAGGGAAAGTCTCAAGGGCCTGAGTGCACTGAGTTCTGGATCGTGCCTCAGGTGCAGGGCTGTTAATGAGACACACTTCTATGGAGCAATACTCAGAACAACAAAATAGCTGAAAAGATGAAATCTCCATTTGAATAGTGCAAGAGTTCAGGCTGAGCTGCAAATTCAGAAGAAATACATTGGATTACTGCCACTTTCATACGCTAAAATTATGCAACTTCAGGAGGAAAGAACTAAGAAGGAATCAACTAAAAGGAATCATCAACACGCCTGTTATGTAGAAGTTACAACATTGGTTTGCTTTTGGTTTTTGTTTCTCAGTACCTTGGGCAGGAAGGTGTCCGTGGTTCCTTTTCAACAGCTGCAGTTCTTCTGCTTGGCTCACTAGTGAAGAAAGAAACCTAAAATCAATAAACGATACCCCAGAGATTTCAAGGAAAACAACAGCAATGCTTTCTTATTCATTTGTGAGGCACTTGTATTTTCCTTCACGTGATTAATAAGAAGAAAAACCCCAGGTGTATCTATGGATTGCTAAAAAAAAATTGACAAAAGGAAGGCGAGAAGAACATAGTTTTGAAATGTGCTTACAGGCCTCCTATTACGTTTTGTCCCCATTTTTATCTTCTACTGTTGACATGGGACTTTGTTCTAATCCAGAGAGTGGGGGAATGAGGATTCTTTCCCATTTTGAAGGCAACAGGAAGCTTAGGGAAA
The DNA here is from genome assembly GCF_023343835.1 of Lagopus muta. Classification (NCBI taxonomy): domain Eukaryota; kingdom Metazoa; phylum Chordata; class Aves; order Galliformes; family Phasianidae; genus Lagopus; species Lagopus muta. Next base: position 2,128,981 of record NC_064437.1, on the reverse strand, counting down.
CAGTGCACATAATAAAGTGCCAACAAGAGGTCTGACATCTCATTTGCAACCTTCTGGGCTCGATGGTTGTACTGTCCTATCCACGTGTAGGGTAGTAATGTAAACATAGACTGTTTTCACAGAGCTTCATTTTGTGTAAGAAAGCCTCTGCTTATCTGCATGACAGTGGGAACGAGAACCCTGTATACAAATGCAAAATGAAATCTGAATGAGCATTGGAATACAAGGCAGGAAAGAAATGTTAATTTAAACAACAGTAGTGCTGGAATCGTGTGGTGCGTACATTCCACCTCATGCATTAGAGGAGTCTCAGTGATCTTTGGTCAGAAAAATCTGGTAGCTTCCAAGCGCAAACATAAGCAGCAGAGTCAGGCAGCTGATTTCTGCCCTCCTGCAGCGAGTTCCAGCACTGGGTTCTGCAGGTAACAGAGCAGCCTGATGGGTTCTGGAATAATGTATACCAGCAAAACATCGCATTTGCTGCAGGATAAAAAACTTTGCATGCTTATCATCTTTGAATGCATGTCCCATGAGAGAACGCAGTGACTGTGCATATGTGTACAATGTTTGCATTTCCTTGTCGGCTGGGAACTAAATTGCTTAGTGCAAAAAGCCCAGAGGAGCAGAGCTGTACAGGTGAACCTTGGAGGAGAAGCAGTCCCCAGGTAAATGCAGTGTTAGACACACGGCTGCATCATAAACATGCCGTGTGGGTACGGATGCTTTCATGCTGCTGTGAAAATTAAGGAGCAGAACTATTGCAAGGCACAGAGATCGAGGCCTGAACAGCAACAGAACTCCTTGGTGCCTGCAGCTAGTTTGATCACTAGGGAAGGACCAGACCAGGCAGAGAGTTACTTTTTCCTTCGGATAACCGGCAGCGTTTTTTGGCTGTTACCTGTAAGTCAGCAATGAGTGATAAGGGTTGGTTGTGGCTTTGCTTTTTTCCTGCATTAAAATACTTTCCTAGGACATACTGGCTTTCTAACTGCAGAGGCTGCTGGGAACTTCAGTACAAACGCTCTTCCAGCTGCTGAGGATTCAGAAGTCCCAAAAACCTCTGGCTTGGAGTAAGGATAAAAGTTTCCTAAAACAAGAAAACCTTTGACTTTCTGAGTTCCTATGACGGATGTGCCATCGGTAAGGTGCCCCTCTCCCAGCACAATAAGCATCTGGTATGTCCATCATTTAAAGACAGATGAATAGCGATTTTTAAAGCCTGGAAACCTATATTCAGCCTAATCCTTCTAACAGGCAAACAAACAAAACAACTTCCTTCCAAAAAGAGAAGAAAGGCAACGCAATCAAAGTGCAAACGTTTAGGCTAATCACTAGCTAAGTGCCCACTAAGTAGCTCACTATTTACATGAGAAAAGCTGTTGCTCTTCCAAGTTTTTCCTCTCCACCTGCGGCTGAGTTAGAAGTGTGTCTTTGGGGCTGCCTTTCTTTCATGTCCCCATTGGCTGCACAGGGACCTTTAAGGTGTATTTGCTCTGACCAAAGAATTCACGCGGCAGAGGCCCGCAGTGCAACACTCCATTCTAACACAGCGCTGTATAAATACTGTCGAAAATCCTTCTTACTTAGCGCTTGGGTTTTCTGCACTTCAGCGCTCAAGGCGCAAGACGAGTCGGAGACACCGATGATATTTTCCAGCTCTCTGCTGCCCTCTAAAGCCTGGAAAAAACCATAATCACAGATGGTTAAATCTCACTCCCAAACGACACAGCTTGTAACAAATTTCGAAAAGAAAGAACTTTAGGGATACTTTTCTCAATGCTACACGAGATTTTCTCTTACAGAGCGAGCGGGATGACGGAGTTTCAGGGCTAAGAACGTGTGTTACTTTTGAAAACGGCATTCAGGTGCCTTTGGAAGAGTTGCTTAAAAATCTCCTGTTATTTACGCTTCATTCAGAAGTCTTCAGCTGTTTAAACAGATTAACACTTGATCCCCAGGAAAGCAATCTCGGAGCATGTACAAGCTTGCTCTAATATGTTAGGAAAAGAGAAATCTGCAAGCATTTACCGACCTATGGGAATATTGGATACTCCCCCAGCATTTCATGGTAGATCCGGGAATATACAGTGGCAAATGAGAAACACAAAGGTTTTCTAAACAAACATTTCCACTATAAGACTTCCAATTATTAGCAATGCTGGTTTCATTGGTTGCTTTTTTTTTCCCTGTGAACAAAATGCTGTCGGCCACACATAAATGAAAATAAATGATGAAATGCTCTCCGTATGCTGAACTGTTTCAAGAACATTGATATTCGGCAGCTAACCTTGTTCTAAATGTATTCGAGAAAAGAAATCTGAGCAAACCAGAAGAATTATTTGCATTTTCGCATGTATTAAGCAGACTCTATTAAATGATGATACATTAGAGGTAAATTAAACAGTACAATCACTTCAACACAAAGGGATATTAAATCTTCAAGGACATATAAATCTGCACAGTAATAATTCACACTGCTAGTTATAAATAGTAGTTGGTAACTACTTCATATGCTTCCATTCATGTACAAAATGAGGAGAGAGATGCATTTTAAGTAGCTTGCTTGGAAAAGCAACTTCTAATTCAAAAATAGGTATCTATTAAGTTGCCGTATGTGTGTGTGTGTTCTCTGTACTTCCAGGCCAACTCTGCTTGGGTTCCAGTATTTTACTTGTTTCCCTGTTCCCTTAAACTCAAATGCTGCATTGAAAGCTTTCATTCTTATTTCAAATTCCACGCTAAAAGCTGATGAAGAAATAATTAAATCGATGTAAATCAGACCTGTAGGCTTGTCAGGTTTTCTCTTGCTTTCAGAATTCTCACCAAGGATCTTTTCACGTTGGACTGCAAGGCTGCAAACCTGCACGTGAAGGTGAAACAATTGCTGTTAGCCACAAGGCACTGAAAAAAACAGCGTTTACAGTGTATCCAACAGCTCCTCAACGTTGTAACAGCATGGATGTGAATAACCTGTGAACCAACGGCCCACCAAACCTCCCTGTGCCACACAGCATCAAATGCAGCTTTAAATATCTGTATGGGAAGTGCCAACCAGATGTATCCTAATTTCAAGCATAGAAACTCAGGTTCAGTAATCAGGATTTCCTTCCAGTCACACAGGATGGCAAACAGGAATGTGACTTGCTGGTACCACATCTATTACCCACAAACACACTTCATTGCCAGTGGAAATACCAGACTTGGTTATCTGTACAGGAAATTAAGATCACACGCCATCAGATTAGATCTAACTTCAGACCTCAGTGAGTGATTGAGGATTTGCACTGAGTCTTCCTTACAAAGAAGTCCCACCATGAAGGGTCAGGCAAGGCTCCCCTGCAATGCACACAAATCAAGAGAGGCAACAGGAATCATCTACCTGCTGCTTCTCCCCATAGAAGGGAGAATCACACTCACAAAAACCCCCAAATCCAGTATTTAGAAAGCAAGAAAGTGTGTGGAAGCTCACATAAATAGCAGTGTGTAGGTGTTGATTTTAAATGTGTTTTACTGGCATGTTCCTAACTGCTTGTCTTTCAAACACTTGCCTTTTTTTAATTAAAAAAAAGAGCATACTGAATTATGGAGTGCCAACATTTAAATGTTAAGGAATACCACGATTGCATAAATCCTCCTGCAAGCTCAAGGTTACTGACACTGTGAAATGAGCCTGAGTGTTGACCAAGGGATTTACTGGTTCCCCAAGACTAAAATGAAAGCTCAGATCCACACAGACCACCATCCCAAAGCAAAGCAAACAGCCCTTGTACTGGAGTCTGCAGCTTTCCTGTGCTGTAACTGCAAGATGTTTTTATCTTGCATTTTAAGTATTTCTGTCTTACAACCCAGCATACCATCCAGACAGTGCTGCTGCCTGCCAGGCTCCACCACTGAGGAGATGCTTCCTGTCCTGCAAGGAAGGAATTTCAACCTGATGGTGGGGGAAGTTTCCATTACAAGACAAACAAACAGAAAAGCAGCACATCAGCACCACGACTGGAATAATCAGATGGGAGAGTTACAACTTTAAGTGCAGGATTAATTATTTGAACAAATGTCACGGATATTATTAATAAAAAGCAATGGATGCATTAGTGGATGTAGTTCTGAGGTAATTTTTATCTGGGACATCAAGTACAGTGATAGAAATAATTAGTACAAACGACAGCAGAATAACAGATACTTGAGCATATGATGAAAGTAACACATGCAGGTACAAAAGCCCAACCCTCTAATGCCAGCTTGCCAACTAGCCTGCAGAAATTCTGCTCTAGCAAGGTGATTCTTCCAGTGCCACCCATTGCAGCACAGCACTTGCACTCTGCCTCCAGTTTCAAAGGGACTTAAGGTAAAGGAACACAAGGAAAGAACACAGAAGTGTGCTGACAAAGCAATGTGTGGCAATAGAGGTTGCCTTATGTTGGGAGGTAAGTTCTCAATGAGGACAAACTGCAATAGCAGGAAATTCACCTCAGGTATTTTGAAGAGAAATCTTCCTGACCTACAGACATGAGAATCTACATAACAACTGGATGCCCAGAACTGGGCCTGAATTAAATACAGGAGAGTCAGAATACACAGAATGAGAATAAAGCAGATCAAGTTGTAGAGGAGAGATGAAGACATGGCATAACCACATTGATGCTGAGCTGTGAATGAGACTTTCATTAGGAGATACCAAAGATGGACGTCGAGGACATCAGAGGACCAGCTGCTGGATCACCAGCTGAGCAGGCAGAATAACACAGAAGGTAAGATTAGAAGAACAACAGTGCAGTCCTGGTGAAGGCAATTTTGGTCAAGTTCAAATAGTGGAGAAGGTCATGGGAATATTGAGGATAATGTGTTTATTGGATCACTTCCCAAGAATTTGGAAGGTGTCCTCAATACAATCCAACACACAGAGATTCACAGGAAGATGACCAAGTTGTATCACAGTAAAAACAAATATTTGCTTTGCCCAGCTCTTTGGGGTGGGTGTGATTGTTTGGCAGGGCACACAAATAACACATAACACACCTACATGGCACCTGGCTGCTGCAGAAAAAAACCCAGTCCACATTTCAGCTGAAATTTGGCAATGTTACAAACAACTCAGTGTTTCTCATAACAGAAAAGACTGAGCAATGCTAACAACAAGAGACACTAACAGCCTCAGCTGGAGCAAGTGTTTGTCATTTCTCCTTCCTCACACCTGTCAAGCTTAGGAAAGCACTTGTATCAGATACCTCGCCCAAAACATTTATCAGTGTTTTAGTAAACGTGGACTGCTCCAAGTCCAAGAATCTGAAGATTATGGCTTAAAATAAGATTGTGGCAGAAAATACAAGAATTGTAAAAGATTCTGCCATGCAGATGTGAAGTTTTGTCATAGTTATCTGTGATCAGATCTTAACTGAAAAGCGTCCCAAGGTTATTTTACCTTCATCTTTGGACTCCAAAAATAAGGTATGTTTTCAGGAGAGCCTGGATAGGCAAAGCACACTTTTATACAGACAGCTTAATTGTGCTGCCTCATGATGTAGTACCATGGACATGACTCCTGTTACAGGCAGTGCCACGTGCCTCATGCTGCCACCGAGACAGAACTGTTGCATTGCAAACCCTGCATTAACCCGTCCCCATAGCCCTCCCATTCAGTACCTTCAAACATCCAACCCTCAGCAATTGCAAATATTAAAAACAATCACTATTCATTTAATTCGGTATGAAATGTGAATCCTGCCCACAAAGCACTTTTCAACTTACGCATCCTTCACTGTTTGAGGCTGCCCTCTTCTGGATAATCTGCTTTCTGAAGTAGTTTCACCTCCTAGGAGGTTTACAAGAAAGGGAAAAAAACAATGAGAAAAATAAAATATTAACCTTCTGAAGCACAGGAAAAAGTGTTAATCTGAACACTGGCTGCTGAATGATCTTTCAGGCAGATTGTGTTTCAATTATGAAACAGGGCAGGTTCCTTAGTAATGAAACACCCTAACTTGACTATAAATTGTTCTTTCACAATTCGACCTCTTATCAGTTCACATGACATTTATATTTGTGGAAATCTTGGGATTAGCATATTGACAGCTGTAAGTCTGTGTAATTCTGACTTAGTTTCTTTGTTCTACGTGTAAGTTTTTTCTATTATCTGCCTAAATACAGCACAAAGCTTTACCATGAAATACCATAATAACTGAGCAATGAAACCCTCGCATTCCTTTAATAAGAAATGCTTGGCCCCCAGCTCCATCTGGTAAACAACTACAAGGAAATAAGGTGCAAATTATTTCCAAGGGCTCTGACATCCTGTATTGACAGTAGAATGTTCTGGCTTGTCAAATGATGGGGCATCTATTTCTGTATTTCAGCACTGCCTTGTTTTGTAAGGGACCAGGAGTAGGTTATTGCCACAGCAATAAAGCCCATGGCTTTATTAACAAAACCTCAACTAACACCAGATTTACAAGTGATATCTGTTCAAACAGCACAACACTTCAAATGTGTCTTTTCAGAAGGAAAAGAGAAATAGTGGGTTTAAAAGGACAACTTGTAACTGTGATATAAGAGGAAGCCTGCCCCACCATCCTGTAGCCATATGAATATGGGGGTACAAAGGGATGCTAGTACTAAATAACTGAATAATGATCCACCTCAGTGTCAGCTACGATCTTGCGATCAGTCTTTTCATAAAGAATGTTTCCTCATGTCTGTATTTATTAACCACATGGAAATATGGTGTGCATTCACCTTCCCATTGGCATCCTAATAGATGTCCATTTTAGTATGAGACATTTTGCTCCATTTTTTCTTCTATCTAAGATACAAGGCATGTAATGCAAATGCAGAGCTGCTGAAAAGCTTTGGAACTTGTGACAGAGTCAGACAGTGTATTACAAGGTGTTGAGTGGCAGAAAGGCACCTGACTGAAACTAAACAAAGGAGTCGTTAAAGCCAGAAATTGCATGTAGGGAATATCCAAGAGAACATATATAAAGAGCCACAGTATTTTTAATTTTGTATTTGACTGCTACCATCATGAACGATTGGAAGCTGTCTGCAAAGCTAAGGTTTAAAACTACATGCAGATATCTGCATGGGAACCACGAGATCACAGCCTGAACCAGTGACTGAGCACCTGGTGAAGGAGCGTGGCCAGCCCTGGGAGCAGAGGTGTGAGCAATTCTCCTGTGCAGCCATGGGTCCACCCCTCCCTAAGCTCATTTAAGGGCTGGCAAGTGGAAGAGAAGCATCTCTACTTGGAGATCACCTCATTTGGAGTTCTGTGAGCCCCAATCCTTGGAAAGGGGTAAGCAATTCTTTCTTTATCCTCAAATTGTGAACTCTACTTTTCTAAGGTGATCTGCAACTGGTTAACAGCAACTTGTATCTGTTTCTGCCTATCCTTACAATATCCAGTCGGGTTGGAGGATACTTTGATACTGTACAGGCAGCCATGAAACAAAAATGGGCATTTCATTTAGAAAAAAAAAAAGTAGAAGGCTGGGTTGTATATATTTATTTATCTCAGAACTGTTGTTGAGATGTGACTGTGTTAATAAAAAAAAACTGTTCTGAATGCCTGCAGTGGATGGGGCACGGATTGTTCTAACTTGATTCTTTTCTTCAGAATACCAAGAATCTTCATTTGGTGGCCATTAACTACTGGCTTCATGTGCTGGCACTGCACTTGAATCTAATTCCTTGCTGTTATATTCTGGGTAAGAAAGTAGGATGCCACATCCTGATGAGACAAGTCAGGAAGTATGTACCTGCACTGCAAACATCAACCTAGTTTTCAGGAGGCCGCACGCTGCAACTGCATGTAGCTGCATCTGATGAAGATGTGAGATACAGAACGGAATCATAATGTTTTCCTTAAAACATTCCTTCAAAAAAAAAACCTTTCTAGGGGCTGAACTTCAAACAGGTTTATTCTGTTCTGCTCAGAATATTTCCGCTCATCATAAATGTTGGTGAAGCCTCGATTACTGCCCGTAAATTCCAAACTATATGGGGCATCAAAAGCTCTTTAACCCAACAAAAAGACTTAACAAGTATTGATGGCTAAACTAAAGCCATACAAATTCAAAATCAGCCCTGAGACTTTTATTTAATAACAAAGGTAACTGAACAAGGAATGTGATAACAGGAGAAGTGATTTAATATATAATTGAAGTCTTCAGAGTGAGACAACCATCTCTGGGCGCTGAACTAGCATCTAGAGTGCTCAGCCAGAGATCGACCTCACTGCACTGAAGGATGTGGGTTCAAGCCCTGTTTTGGCAACCAGCTCCTGCAAGGTGAGTTGGAACTAAATGACTTACATTCCCTTCTAACCCAGCTGCTATGTGATTTTTATAGAACTTGTAATGCAAGGAAACAAAAGCTCTTGGGTTTTACGTGGGAAAGATAAGTGTCTTTGTATTACTGCTTTGATAAGTAACACTAGGTGAGTTAGTGGTTTCTCTACTCTTAAAACCTACGACATCCATACAAGCAGGTTATTCTACTGAAAATATACTTCATAGTTTGTTTGCATCAAGAGTTGTCTGTGGAGATATATCTTGAAATGAAATGGAAATGATATAATTATAAAAGAGCACATTTTCTGAGAGCTCCTGACAGTCAGAGCTGTGTAAGCTTAACTAAAATCTGCCTCACTCTGAATAACTATGTTAAAAATTACATAGAAGGAAGCAAAGGAGGGTTAGACTAACTGAACTTCTCTTCTACACTTGATCTAATAACATGTACATCACTTCAATTCTGAGACTTCCTCTATGAATATGGAAATTCAGTATATATGCATGAATTTGTTTCACTGGCGTGAACAAATTAATCTGTTCCTCCATCTGAAACTGGGAAGCTTAAGACAAAAAAGAAAGCAAACATACTGCATGAGACACACAAATCACTAAATCAAGCCAGTAGCCAGAAAAATGTTGCAGTAAGAAAGGCAAGATGTTCAACTCACCATGTGATAAGCCGTTCCTGAGATCCTCTGCATTATGACTTGAGGGAGATGAAAATGGACTTATCTGGCGTGTTCCTGTTGTTGGTGAGTAGTTCTGCTGCTGCTGCTTGGCTGAAGGGCTTCCTTCAACTGGCTGAAATGTAGTAGAAGACAAAGGAATCTGGATCAATATTGGCTAACGACAGAGGAGTTCCTGTATCCACCTGAAGCCACAGAAGTTACAAAATTTCCATCTGTAAACTAAATGCATCCTGGCCTCTGCTTGTCTTATCAGCAGCGCTGCATACTGCATCCCAAATCAGTCAGAGCCTCTCTGAAACCTATTTGATGAGAGAGATTTCTAAGTAATTCCAAGCTTTACGTACTCTCCCTTATGGGAAGCCTCTCATATGTGCACACATCAGTTTTAGCCTCCTTGTTTTCATTTAAAAAAAAGTACATAGCTTCCAAAGATTCAGATATTCTGGCATACATATGTACATACATGTATTATTTAACCAACAGTCAAAAACTGGTGTTATCCTACTGAGAACTTTAGGCATATGGATATTTTTAGTTCCATCAAAAGACAGTGATTTCTGCTAATTAAAAACTAAACACAGAAGTCCATTAAAAGAGTCCATTAAAACCAAAACTCTGGCTTAGAATTTCAATACATTTCATGATACAGAAGTAGCAATTTAATGGTGTACAGGAATTTTGCAGAGAAGTCTCCATTTCTGAACTATAACCTGGGGTGCAGTTTGTTCTCTAGATTGCAACTCTGAGAAACTGGGATTTCCCTGCACTACCAGTACTAAGAATAAAACAAATTTGTTGACACACAGAGGGCTGGCAAGAACTTGCTTCCAGTTAAGAAATCTAGCAGCTTAACATGATGCCATCAGTGACAGACAAAAAGGAAACATGCAGAGAAATAGAAACATGTGTAGCTTGAGACTCCACTTGTATGAGCTGCATCTCACGCTCTTTGGAATCACTGGTGAAGTGACTCAGGGATTTCTGCATGACTATTAGGCAATGTGCACAGTACCTGACAGTGCCTCACTGCTATGTAACCAGTGATTCAGTGACCAAACAGAAGGGCAGGAATGCACACCATGCAGCACGGCAGAAAACAAAGCTTCTGATACAGCTTTCCTGTCCTTGCCTAGCTCCCGTGTCAAGGAGGCAGTCAGCAGGTATGTCCACCTGTCCACCACTGCTTCCAAATGAGATCAGCCACCTCCAAAAGTGGGCAGTGCATACAATGCATGAGTGAGTTCACTCTATTGACATCATATTGGCATCATGCAGACAATAAGGGGTATTTTTAGATGAAGCCATTCCCTCCCAATATTTTCTCACGGGTTTAAAGAAGAAACAGCAGTGAAACAGTGATGCTGGTGGTTTATTTATTTTTTTTTCCTTCCTCTTGGAAACATGGTACTGTCAAAACAAAATGCACCAAGAAAGGGAATGAGCGATTTATTCTGTTCTTGTTACATCTCCAGACCCTTGGAGGTTGAGGAGCAAATTGATTTGTCTCTATTTCTGCAACTGAAGCAAGGAAAGGAGTGACTCATCACCTTCCAAACAAGCAGCCTTTTCTGGCAGGTTGAGCCCCGTTCTGCACACAAAACTTGCCTTTAAAGCAGTGAAGGAACTGTGTGTAACTTCAGCTGGGCCACTCATGTGCAGAAACACTGCTACACCCCAATAAACAGATGCAGAATTACAGTCACAGCTGCATTCTGAGCAGAACAAGTTGGATAATGGGATGCTAAGCTGCTAATTAAATTGCTAATGATTTATTTTTAATGCTATTGCAGAATTTTGCCATCTTTCTTTCAGCAACAACAGAAAAAAAAAATCCTGTAAGTCTTAAAAATTGTGTAACTGTGTTTTGCTAACAGTGAGACCTCTGAGTAGGAGCTGCATGTGAGCAGTTGTCTTGAGAAGGGCACCAATGTGGAGATTTACTGGGAGCTCATTTACTGACCAGCTATTTCTCCTAACATACTTTCATACATTTTTCCTTCATTTAAATGCTCACAAAGACCCCTGTATGGTGTCTGCAGCAACACCCACTGTTGGTAGAAGCAGATAATAAACTGACATATGTCATGGTGTGCTGCTATAGCTGCATTTACAAAAAGTAATAGCAACAGTACAATTTTATTTTTATTGTGATAACTGTGGTGAAATTTATTGCAGTGTAAGTACTTTATTGTTTCATTATGCCAGATTAGCTGAGGGAGGTAATTATAGCCTTGACATGAAAATGCCTTTAATGTTTTCATTTCAATTCTGCAGTTTGTAATATGCAGATTACAGCATTATCATAATTCCATATTGTTACCTGTACAATTACACGGCAGAACATTTGCTTCAGGATAACGGAGCTAATTTCTAATGAATGACTTCACCAAGTAGCTGAACTCATTCAGCTCTTGGGTAAATAGTGAGGGTAAATAACAAGAGCCTATTGCTCTTGTGATGTTCAAGTATTTGTGCAGGTACACGTTCCTTAAGGCCAGGCAGTTGTAGGACAAATGGAACACAACCAATTATGTACTCGCATCTCATCAGTAATTGCGTGCCTTCTTGTGAATTTTCCAGACAGGCACCAATCTGTAATATTCATTAACTAATGAGATACTGTGTTGATGTACAAATACATGTATACAAGCCTACGCACACATATCTGACATTATTTCATACACCAAAAATACTTACATTATGTTTCTTAACACTGTCCAACTTCAGCGACCTCTTAGCTCTGCACAATGAAAATACAGGCAAGTTTTACGGTCGTCGAGACACAAAGCATCCAGGCAGTAAGGTTTATCATCTCTAATTTCAGTGACATTTACCTTTCTTATATCTGGAACTTTTTTTTTATGCTACACAAGAAAAATATGATCTCAACCAAAGCAAATATATTAAGTAATTAAAATACACTGTACAAAAACATCGCTTGTTTAGAAAGATTAAATGTTTCCATAGGAAAATCCAATTCTCCATTTTTATACTAGAGATAAAAATCAAGACACTGAGGTGAATTTCACAGGATGCCAAATATACACTTGTCCCCTAAAAGCCATAAACAGTGAAAAAATGCAAAAGCATTATTATTTACATACCTTCTGAGCAAGGGTTGAAATCATTTTTCCTTTAGTAGAATTATTAGGCATTTAAAACGCAGGTACAGCCAAGGTGAAAAAAGTGGTTCTTCCCATCATTTTAGCTCTTAACATGATTCAGTGCTACCAGACTATGACTTAACTGGGGAACAGATGCTCTATGTCTTTACAGGTCCCCAAACCATAAGAAACTATTTTCTAGTCTTCTCCACTATACTGATTCAGGAGCACGCCAAGCTCTCTCTGCAAAATCTGCTCTGCTGAACTGGATGCCCAGCTGTTAATGGCAATGCTAGGAGAGGAAAGCTGAATATTTATAATACTTTATATCGTACAGCTGTCTTCTAAAGAGCAGTCATCAAAATTTTATTGAATGCAGACTAAATGCTCAAAGGAAAGAAAGGTCAACATAAATTAAGACTATTTTTCCCAGAGACAACTGAAACTTTTAAAGTACATTCTTAAATCTTAATGGTTTAAAGCATTACATAAAACAATGAAGAAAAAAATGTAAAATCTTTATAAGAGCAGTCCCCAAGGAATATATACTATATCAATTTAAAGAAGATTTAGAAATGCACTACATTTCAAGATCTTAGCACAGTTTTTATCTTGGGAAAGAACGTACTGTAAGGAATTAAGATGACCTCATTCCAAACAGATCCTCTTTTAATTTACGGTACCACTCCAAAACAGCAAATTTAAGTGCTGGAAAAATTGAATGAAAAAACACCTTTGAAATATAACTCAGGTGAGGGTCTTTTATGTGTATGAGATTATAATGATCTCTGTTACAAAGAGGAAAAGAGGAGTATTCTGTCTTTTAAAAAGCCAAATAAACAGGTAACACGTTTAAAACAGTGACTGAAACTCTTGCCAAAGGGCAGTCAAAGCTGTAGCAGTTTGATGGAATTCTTTACAATGTATTTCTTTATTTAATACCAACCCACGTTGCTTAAGGAATACAGACTCCATTACATCTTCCGCTCTGGTGGCAGCAGGGAAACATATTTATTAATAGGCCTACTCTGAAAGGCTGCTCTAGGGACCGACGCATTTGCATGTTAGGCTAAGGCTTGTTGTTGATGGAAGTTTTTATGACAGACTTCCAAAAGAGCTGGAAGCCAAAGTAAAGGAGAATCGAGGCCCGACATCGCTGCAGGAAGGAGATAAATGAGAAACTATGTGAAAATCATGCTAAATTATAAATTGGAAAATTTCTTAGGGAGAAAGCTGTGGACCGGTGGAGACTGCGTTATTTAAAGCCTGTCAAATATTGTGTACAGCAATAGAGGTGACGACAGTCCCAATTGCCCTCCACTGACTTGCAAAACCCTGCAAACACCCAAAGCCACGATGCTGAAGCAGCAGCCCCAATCTGGACAAGCACTTCTGCTGCAAGGAGCCGTAGGGGGCAGCTTTGGCCGCAGCAGGTCGGCTTAGCCCTGCTTGTCCCAAGGTCAGATCCTGTGCTACTCAGCAGCCCGGTTTGCCTGTGGGCTTCTTTGTAGAGATTGTCTCCCTGATTCTATAATGGGAAAAGTAAAAAAGTGCTCCTGGCATCTGCTGTCCGCTCAGAACGAGTTAAAATTTGTGCTTAATCTACGTGGACTCCTTGGCTGGGGTCACAGAAATAAAACTGATCCAAGTTCAGTTTGGTTTATCTTTTTTATATGACTGGAAAAGCCTTGCTGTGGCTCTGGATGAGAACCCAGTGCCAGCTTTGAACAAGAACGGGAGGCAGAAAGATAACGCACATGAGATCATGATACTAATAACTTATTTACCTCTGCTTCCTACACTCAGATCGGTTCAAAATCACATAATGGGGTTTATTTTACTCTGTACGGTTCAGGAAATATGATGGCTTATCTTTATAGCTAGCAAGGAACGCGTTACGTTTCTCAGGTTAAAGCTGTGTATTACTGCTAGTGTATTGATAATCTACCTTTCCTGGTAGTATTTTCAGTTTCTCACTAATATCCTGTGACTTTTACTCGCTCGCTTTGGAGTTTGGGTCCCTTCCAACCCAGGCGATTCTACAGTGCTAAGATTCTTTCGTTAAAAATACCCTCGGGATACAGCAGCCCGCTGTGAGGCCGTTTCAGCCGGCTCCCTCCCGCGCCCTCCTCAAGACAGCTCAGAACCGAACCCGCCCTTCTCCGCACAGCGCCGGCCGCCCGCCCGCCTTTCTCCTCAGCGCGCCCCCCGCCAACGGCCACCCTCAGGGTGGGCAATGGCGCCCGCGCGCCGCTACGTACGACATCGCGGCGGTTCGAACGGCTCCCGCCACCTCGCGCGTCCCCGCCCAGCGCCGTGCAGCAGCCTAAGGCCGCCGGCTGGAAACGGCGCCGACGGGGCGGGGCGGTGGAGCCGCGTCCCTCGGGCCCGGGTGTTCGGGCACTGTGTGAAGGGAGGGGCCGGGGCTGCCCTGCCCGCCCTGGCCTGCCGCCGCGGGGAGGTTCGGCGAGCAGGTTGGTTCCGTCCTGTGGGAGAGCGGGGATTGAACGTTTTCTCTGTGAGGGCGGATTGTCGATAATGGCTGAAGGAGCGGGGGGAGGCGGGCGGGAAGGCCCGAGCGCGGCCGGGGAGCGCGGAGCCCCGCTGCCCCTCAGCGGCGTTGGCTGTTCGCTGAGCTCCTCCTCGGCTTTCACCTGTTCCCGTTGTGTGTGCGTGTAACGCTGGTGCTTAACGACACTGACAGCGTCTGTAGGAAGCAGGCTGTATCGCCGTTCCCGGTGGGGTCCTTCGGATGCCGATGTCGTATTGAAGTGTCAGGCGGGCGGGCTGTGTGTTACAGATAGGGCACTTCATCCATGATAAGCGATTATTATCTTTCTTGCTCAAGAGTAAAAGAGCCGTATAACTCAACGCTGTGAGTGATTTAGGCCCCCGGAATAAGAATCTAATGAGTCCTGAAGGGGACCCTGCGATGCTGTTGTTGCTGGACTTGAGGTGTTCAATTTGTTCTGCTGGAAGATATTTTCTGAAATCAACGCTGGGTAAAATAATCTGAGAGGCTGTTAGAGCAACAGTGCACCGTGATGGAGAGTCCCTCTGTGACGGCCTTCTGAAAGCCTTCATCACCTCAGGCAGGAGCAGAAAGCTGCTGTTGGAGTTTGCTGGCTGCTTGTGAACAAACAACAGTACTTATGGCTTGGAATTGCTTTAATTCATAAAAAATACAATTAGTGATTTTTTAAAAAATTCTTTTGCAGTTATATTAGCAAATATATAGTGAACAGTTATATTAGTTCTTAAAAAAATTGATAGGATGAGGGGGAATGGTTTTCAAGTGAGACAGGGGAGGTTTAGGTTAGATATTGGGAGGAAGTTTTTCAGCCAGAGGGTGGTGAGGCACTGGAACAGGTTGCCCAAGGAGGCTGTGGGTGCCCCATCCCTGCAGGCATTTAAGGCCAGGCTGGATGTGGCTTTTCAACCACCCCATTCTATGATTCTGTTAAAGTATTAAGTTTTGAACATGCTTAATTTCAGACTTACCTAAATATCATTGCCATAAATAAGTCTTAAAAGCAGAATGAAATGTCTTTAACTTCATATGCTTGAAATTTTGACCAACTTTTCTACTGGCCATTCTTCTAACTGCAAAACCAGGAAAAAAAGCCTAACCCTTATGGGGTGACACCAGAGAAAAAGTATGCAATCAACAGCTGTATCATTTTTTTAAAAACACTGAATGCTATGTGGTGTTTATCACAGAAAGGCCTGGGTTGCAAAGGAGCACAATGCTCATCAGTTCCAACCCCTGCTGTGTGCAGGTCGCCAACCAGCAGCCCGGGCTGCCCAGAGCCACATCCAGCCTGGCCTTGGATGCCTGCAGGGATGGGGCATCCACAGCCTCCTTGGGCAACCCGTTCCAGTGCCTCACCACCCTGTGTGAAAAACTTCCTCCTAACATCCAACCTAAACCTCTCCTGTCTCAGTTTAAACCATTCCCCCTTGTCCTATCACCATCCACCCTTGTGAAGTTATTATGATGTTATACTTTGTCTCTGCTGGAGGTGTATGAAGCAAGATGGTTTTTCAGCTAGCTCATGTGATGGAAATTGGTTGCTGAGTGACAGAGGGAATTCCAAGAAGTATACAGTTCAACATAAGCATGGTTACATGTTGTTTTCCCTAAGGGACAAAGGGGCCTTTTACAGGGCTCTTCACACCAACAAGTGTTGCAGGGACTCCCATGTCACATGAGTCAGTTGTGATCATGCAGCTGCAAAGCTCTTAAGTGCTGCATCCATTCTCTTTGATATTTACTTTGTTGTTGTTGTGAAGAAGCTTTTTAAATTACTCTGTGGCTCCCACAAACAGTGGATTTTTTCCCCCAAAAAACACTTTTTGGTACTTCTGGTGACCAGTAGCAGCAATGAGGGTGGCACTGTGAGCAAAACAGTCATAGGGATGGGATGGGTTATGTTCATTCATTTTACTTCTGTGACAAATCATGTTGGACCTAGGAATGGTGGTGAAGTCATCAGAGCCAGCAAGTGCAGTTCTGTGCAAATTCTCCCACCATTTTTGTTATTAGCTAACATGGCAAGAGTGGAAATTTTAGTAGTAAGGAGTAAGAGCAAATCCTACTGATTAATTTCTAAACACAGCATCTGTGATGCAAACCATTGCTAACTCAAAAACTTGTATTATGCTTTCAAATAACGTGACCATGTAGTTGTTATGTCAAATGTCTGCAATGAAAATACAACACAATAAAACTAAACCTTTTCACTATCAAGAGAGAACAAATGGTGAATAACAAGTAGTCAGTACTTCAAGCTGTTTTTGTTTTGCAGACCTTGTGATGCTTTCCTGCGAAGGTAGATTAATACTCTTATCCCTGGGTTAGATGCTGGGCAGTGTGCAGTCTGAGGCTCTAGGATAAATTGTGATAGTTGGTGTTTCAGAGGACAGAGAGGAGTTATTATTAAACAGGCAAAGGAGTGCCAAGCTGTAACTGTGATTGTGTTGTTCACAGAATGGCCAGCAGCCCTGGGAGTAATGCAGCCCTCGATCAGAAAGGCACAGACTCGGAAGGCTCTCAAGCAAAGCAGTCTCAGCATGCAGAAGAAGCCATCTTTTACAAGAACTGTCGAGCAGCTTACCTGACCATTTTCAAAAGCAGTTTAGAAAATATTAAATCGAAAGAACAACTCACTTTGGGTAATTATTTGATTTATTTTTTTTTTTTCCCCTCTAACTGGTGTGTGTGATGGTTGCAGTGGGCAGTTTGCTAATAGCAGCTAGTAATTCAGTAGTGAAAGTATCCCAGCACACAACATCAGTACCTCCTGTAAGGAGTTTGCAGTAGTTTTAGCTAGGGTTCACGTTTCAAGCTCTGGTTGCTCTATCTTTGGAGATATCCATTATTTACCTGTTGTAAAATATATCACTGTGATTTTTTCAAAGTATACAGAAACTACCATTCCTCAATGCTTTTCATTTTCTTTAAATCCTTAATCTTTGTTGCTGGATGGCTCATGGAACTGGTAGTAGTTACAGAGCTTTTCATCTCTAAATCACCAGTATGAATGAGCAAAAGTCAATACCAGCTGACAGCTTACAAGGGTTCGTAAGTGAGCTGTTGAACACCACCAAATCTGATGGAAGCATTGTTGCTTGCAGGGGATGGGGAAGAGGAACTGCTCTTTGTTTGTGACATTTCTGCAATACATTCTTTCCTATCCCTGACAAATGACTCAGTGAGTTGGTACAGTTCATTTCTAGTTGACAATTGCCACTATAATCACAGAAAATCACCATGATAACTGGCATTAATTGGCACAGAGGTTGGCAGATTGATGTGAGAAGTTTTGTCAGTATTACCACCTTTACTGATAGCCTCATCAATTCTAATCTACTTTATCTGAGTACTATGTGAAAATGCCACCTTTCTGGTACCAAATTTATAAATGGTCTATTTCAGCCATTGGTGTTTTCTAAGGATTCTTACTTTTATTAAAACTGTTAGTTAATTAAACAGTTTCTATAGACTGTATATGTAGTGTCTGTGAACAAGTGGTATTGCTGTCAGCATTACTATAGGGGGAAAAGAAATCTGAATGTTTCAGTTGTGCTGAATAAAGGCGAGAGTAGATAGATAATGGAAGCTGTGGAAAGTACCAAATTTGTTTTGAAAATCTATGGCATTTCTATGTTCCTTGCATGGAATCGTTAAGCATAATTACATAACCTGACCTGAGAAATGACAGCTGTGTGTTGGACATCATCTTAATGACAGAGTAAGATAAGGGATAAGTAATAATATGTTTCCGTTGTGAAATAGGTTTTGCTTCCTCATATAAAATTTCTCAAGCAAATATCGTATCAGCTGTGCCATCTGTTGGATTTGTATTGCTGTGGGCTGTATCTTACTATTTTTCCTTCTTGTTTTTCTTTTGTTATGTCATGAGAAGGACTATTTGTGGTTGTCTGCAGTAGCATGGGGTTGTGTTAGGGCTGAAACACACTTCCTGGGTTCTCTATTTTCTACCTGGAGTTTTGTGGTTATGTGAAAATCACGGCTGGCTTCATTTGGAAGAAATACTTCCAGCTCACATGGCTGACAAAGAAAGTATGAGAATGTAAACCTTCAGTTAGATGAAAAGAACCCAAATGTGTAGTTTTAAAAGCCATGGTTTTTATTTTAACCTTATGGGTTTCAAGATACAGCTCATAATACACTTGGGACTGTTGATATTACAGGTTGTTCTCTGAAGCTCTCTTAACAGATTATCATGGCAGCAAGCAGTTTGTGCGTTGTGGTGTTTGTGTTGGTGTACAATTGTTTGTAATGAAAAAAAACCCAGCAAACAACTAAAGGAAAAAAAGGCTTAAGGATGGTGGCGCAGTGCCCTCGATTCCCTTACCAGGTGCTCAGCACCC